>NC_066513.1:26163667-26361167 GCF_024679095.1 Eriocheir sinensis
AGGACACGGAGAGCCAATCAGGACGCTTGACGTAGCTGACAACCGCTGCCAGACGAACGGTAGTCTTGGCTGGTTTCATTCTCGTTTGGAAGGGAGAGAGAGTGTGTGTGTGAGAGAGAGAGAGAGAGAGAGAGAGAGAGAGAGAGAGAGAGAGAGAGAGAGAGAGAGAGAGAGAGAGAGAGAGAGAGCGTTACGTATGGGTGTATTTTCCATATTTTTACCTTAAGTTTTTTTCTAGGGTATGTAGCAGCAAGTATCAAGTTTCATTCCAGTAATTATGTCTGAAGTTTTGCCGCCATGAAAAAAATCTCCGTTGTTTTCTACCCTTATTTTGTTGCTTTTTCATCAGTCATACCTTGTAATTCTTTTTAACTTGAATTTCACCCCCAAATATAACCAGTGTATGTCGCCAGAAAATAAACCATACACAGGAAGAACTCTGCATGCATTAGCTACCGACCGAAACTTTTCCTCTTTAGCAGGGCCGAGAACCATGTGCCGTACCATGCGAAACAGAGGACGATGTTATTTCATGGTTCTTGACACTTGTTGCGTGAGGTGGCAAACAAATGTCAGTTGATGTTTGCGGTCATGTGGTTACGGTGAGTTGCTTGTTGACATTGGCCCATAGCATCAAACATTAGGGACTTACACACCCACATTTGCTAGGACGTTCATAGTTGTGGCTATTTCCTGAGGTATTTTTTTTAGTCTTCTGATAGTTTTACAAAGCCTCTACCATGAATCAGAAAACCACTCATGGGAAACTTATTGATCTTTTTTGTGGACTTTGGAAATAGTTGTTGTAAAAGTCGAAAGCGTCTGAGATTACGGGACATTAGCTCCTACGACAGCTAGCCATGCGTACCAACCTTACCGACACGACATGGTGACGTTTTGGTAGCAAGTTCCCTACTCCTCATTATGCCACATTTCTCAACACGCATAAAAGACCGTTCTGGGAGCTACTGTACCAAAAGGAAAAGGTACAGCTTGAAGATAAACACACTAATGATATGTAATGCACAAAGTAACCCACGGTAAACGCCTTAGCTTGAAAGTAATGAGAACGAAATGAAGCTGAAAGTCGTCGTTCACCGTAATACCTAATCTGCGTTTGCCCCCTCCTTGCCTTGAATCTTATGCGCCAGATTAAGGAAAGGTTACATTCGTTCGTGACTGATGGAGAGGGAGGGAAAGGAGAAGGGCGAGGGAGGGAGAAGGATGGAGAGAAGGGGGAGAAAGGGAGAGTGGGAGAAGGATAGAGAGGAGGAGGAAGGGAAAGGGAGAGAGAGAAAAGGCTAAAAATGGGTGAGGAGAAAGTGAACTGCGGAGTGTAGCGACATCTCGAAATTGGACGTGTCTTTTGTGTGGGAGAAGGGTGGGCAGAGAGAGAGAGAGAGAGAGAGAGAGAGAATGGTCACTGTAAAATATTTAGTAACCTCTACTGCCACGGCTATTATAAAGATATGGCACGATTTAATTTCCCGATGTGTTTACCTGTTTGAAATTTTACACAACGGAATCATAATATTAAAGAACAATGTAAATATGTCTTAATGTTTTCGTATGTAAACAGAAAACGCATTCCCTTCTTGTCAATGCTTAAACTGCAACGTAACCTTCTCAGATACTTACACAAATGAGATGGTTGGAATTTAATGGCAAACTAAACAAAAAACTGCATCGTAACCTCCTCAGATACCAACACAAATGGGGTAGAACAATCTCAAAAGCAAAATAAACTTAAAACAGTATCATATCTCAACGTCACGGACCATCAACGAACAACACTACCTTAAAAAAAAAATCTCAAGCACGAAATCGCATTCAAGTCATTGTTCACAACGGCATTTCCTTTCCCTCGTAAATCCGTTCTCGCCTTAGATATTGCGCGCCAGATCAAGGGGAGGTAACAGACGTAGGTGGGCGGCTGAGAGAGAGAGAGAGAAGGAGGAGGGAGAGAGGAAGATGAATAGGAATAGCAACAGACGGAACGAGATAGGGACGAGAGGGAGGCACGGAGGAAGGGATTTGACGTTTCTTAGGCTGGGGAGGAGGTGGAAGGGTTCAAGGAGAGAGTGGGAGAGAGGGAGAGGGAGAGTTAAGAGGCTGGGTGAAGTAAATTGTGAGACTAGTGAGGAGGGAGGGAAGGCGGTGGGGAGGAGACGGAGAGAAATGGAGGGCAAGAGGGAGAGTCTGATGTAAGGGAAGGGTAAAGAGAGACGGAGGGTAAAGAGGGACGGAGGGAAAAGAGAAAAAATGAGGTTAATATGCAGAAGGAACGAAGGAAGGAGAAAAAAAGAAGCGCTAGAGAAGAAGAAGAAAGAGAAGAAGTTAGAAGAAAAAAGAGGAGGAGGAGGAATATGAAAGTGGTGAGATAAGAACAAAAGAGATAAAAAGACGGTAGAAAGAAGAAGGGAGATGAAAACAATAAGAATGATAACGAGGATCATGAAGAAAAGGTTAACTAGATAAGAAGGAAAATAAAAATCAAAGAAAACGGAAAAGAAAGCCAGACAAAACCAGAAACGAAGGAGGAGAAAGACAATACAAGACGTGGAAGAAAGAAAACGAGATGAAAAATGAGAGAGAAAACGGGGAGAGAGAAAGACAAGCAAACACGGGAAGTAGGGGAAGCAGGAGCGTAGAAAAAGCCAAAAACGTGAGGAGAGACGTCAAAAGCAGTCACTCGAAGCTCTTTAAAGAAGCGTTCCTCTGGCCAGCTGTCGGAGTGAGTGTTTGGTTGCCACTTCCTAACCAGAGCCATAGAATAGGGTCCAGAGCCATAAAATAGAACACAGAGCCGCTGAAAAGGACCCAGAGCCACATAATAGAACCTGGAGCCATAGAATAAGACCAACAGAATAGGACCCAGAGCAATAAAATAGGACCCAGAGCCATAGAATAGGACCCAGAGTCATAAAATAGAACCCAAAGCCGCTGAAAAGGACCCAGAGCCACATAATACAACCTGGAGCCATAGAATAAGACCCAGAGCCATAGAATAGAGGAGTTTGGACCAAGTACATTACAGGCGCCATGTTGATAGCGAAAGAACTGCTCGGAATTCAAATTGGGACTGATACAAGTGTTTTTGGTGTGTGTGTCTGTGTTTCATGTACTTCTTCGAGATCCTAACGACACCTAGAGTACAAATAAGCACTCTTGGGTTTTATTTACAGCAAGGGAGGCAGCTCAAGGGCAGAAAAACGAAAACAGCAACAAAAAAGCCCGGTAAACCCCGCTTCGGCAGATGAAATAAAGAACGAGAGGATGAAATAGACGTTGTATGAGTATTAGTTTGATCTTCCTGAGGATCTTTTGGTACAACGTGGCGCCTGTGATGAAGCTGGGTAAATCTCTCCTATTTTAAATTCATGTTTCTTCTACCACGACTCCTCTCCCTCGACCCCTTCTCGCATAGCACTCCCCGACCCTTTCATTCCCCATCTATTGTCAGGGCTCAGGACTGTCTCGGCATTTATCATATTTTCGCTTTTTCTTCGTGACTTTAACATCTAATGCCATGCCAGTCTCTGTCTCTCCCTCGCCCTTCACATCCACCTCGCTTCGCAATGATTTATGTTCACCTTTCAGCTCGACGGAAAGAGTGAAGGAAATGATTAATGCTTGAACTTATCGAATCCTGACGGAAGTGAACTTTTAATATAAATGTTTTTATTCTTTCTTACCTGACAGACGGCGAATCAGGGCAGGAAGCTTGAAGTCTTGTGATTTATTTTTGCGCTTGAAGAGACTGAATCTCTGATAACTTTGCTTCATGTTATTCGTGTGAATGGAGGGAAAACGTTTACCACCGAACGTTTGAAGATTTGTTAGTTTTTATGTGAGAGAGAGAGATGTGTTAGTTGAAAGTGGAATATTTGTTAGCTAAGAAATATTTGTTAGTTAAGAGAAATATTTGTTGAGAGAGAAGTATTTGTTAGTTGAGAAATATTTGTTAGTTGAATATGTGTTAGTTTTATTTATGTGTGAGAGAAAATTGAATAAGGTAAAGCGTTGTCAATATTCTTAGAAAGGACTTTTATCACCAAGCGGTTTAATATATATGTAAGGTTATTCGTGTGTGTGAGAAAGAAAATAGTACGTAAGACGGAGTTGCGGATAGTCTTGTGCAGGAGTTAGTATTATGTTAAGCAGAAAAGCTCCCCTGAACGCTGCACCTCAAATCACACCTGAAAAGCCTCCCCGCTCACCTGCTGTTATCACATATTAATATTTTAGAGCAAAGACATTAGTGTTGCTTCGCTGGCCTGCTTTTTTCCGTCCTCCTTCACCTCCTCTTTCTCCTTCCTTCTCTTCCTTCGTTTTCTTTCTTCTTATTCTCGTTCTCGTTCTTCTTTTTGTTTTTCCTTTTCTTCCTGCTCATCCCTTTCCTTCTTCTCCTCATCCTCCTCTTTTTCCCCCTGTTCTTAATTCTCGTCCACCTCCTCTTCATCAGCATCTTCCTCCTCCTCCCCTTTCCTTCATCTCCTCCATCTCCTGACTTATTTTTATCCTCTCTTATCTCGCTTCCCTTCCGTCCCAGTTATCTTCTTTTTCCTTCCCTCTTTATCTTCCTCGTCTTTCACTTTCTGTTCCTGTTCACGTAAAATCACACGTTCAGATTGCAGACGTCGAGACTCCGCCTAATTTCGTGTGTTTTGTATGCATTGGTATTCCAGGAAGCAAGATATACTTTTCTACTTTCCCTTATCAGTTTGTGCGCGTGTGTTTTTCTAAGCCGCGATAATTTATACATTTCGCCGCACCGTCTCGAAAGTGAGTTGGCCAAAACTAATATAAACTTCCACCTTGGAGACGAAAAAAAAAATTGCAGTGAAAAATTTATCTCGGAAAAGTTGAACAGGCGCGGGAGAGAAAAGAAATACCGGCCGTGTATTAATTTTTTTTTTTTTTTAGGGCGGAGGGGTTGACGGGCCACGTATATATTGAGGAAGATAAGGAAAGAGCCACTCGTTACCAACACTGCATGTTTAAGTAACGTGCAAGTAATTATTAAAAGGAACTCGTGTTTTCCTCATTAACTAGGATATCATATCGTTTAGAATTCCTTTTTACTGAGGAGAGCAAGATTTGTGGTCATTTTCCTTTTTTTTTTTCTTTTCATTTTCTTTTTTTACGTTAGTTTCAATATTGTGTCCTTCAGAATCAGCCATATTAGTTGTGTCAAAGGATCAGTGGGGCTGGTAACTACTTTTCCTCTGTAGGTTAAGTTTTACTACTTCAATCTCCGTATCGTTTTTATAATTGCTGTTTTTTTTTAAGCTGTAGTGTTAGTATTTCTCATTGTTTTCCTTAGTTTCTTTTTGTTAATTTCTTTTATTTCCTCTATAATCTTCTGCGCTTATAATGTTTCCTTTTAATAATCTTTCGTGTATATTTTCCCTTTTTTTTTACTTTTCGTGCATATTTTGTTGACTTTAGAACCTTCGGCGTTTACTTTTTGAGGGACATGTCTTGGAGTTTACATTCGTTTTTCAACTTATCTCTGAGGCCCGTATCCACTTTCTTTTAACTCCTCCTCCTTTACGTAAGCAGTGTGGTGGTTATTTCTTGTCATTTTCCACCTTATTCTTTTGGTGCTATTCTGAATTTCGTCCCCTGGAAGCCATCATGTTAGCCGTGGGAGCCCTGCGTGGTGTCAGTGGTCATTTTTCACCCCTCTCCTCGGGTCCCTTTACGGCTGGCTTATTTATTTACGGCGCTGCTCTCTTGTCAGGCCGCCGTAATAATTTGTTGGCAAGAGGTTGTATTTTGTACCTGTCCGCCCCTTCCCACGTTCCCTCCCTCATGCACACCTGTTACCTGCGTGAGTGTACCTGGAAGAGAGATTGCATAGGTGAACTCCTCCGTGGTGTCTTAATCGCGTTTAGTCCTATTCCGTGAAGCGTTTCTCTTTAACTTCTGAAAAATGTTACCCCTGTTTAATTTCCTCACCGCGTCCTCTTTAGGTTTAAGCAAGACACCTTTCTAGTGAGGCGTACTTCTTCCTCTTTGATTTATACGTGTTTTATTCAAGACAGGTTTGGCATATAAAGTATTAACCCGGCTTGATTTTTAACCGGTTAGTGTGGGCTAGCGTTCATGCGTTATTAATACTTCGTTTTATGCTCTTTGTGTGATTTTTATTTGTAGTGTTTCTTTGTGCGTTGAAAAATAAATGTTTGTATCGCTTTGTATGCATTTATTTGGGTATCAACTGTGTGCGTGTGGGTGTGCGTGTCTATGGGGGTTATATCGTTAAATAAATACATTTCACAAACTCGAACGTTGATTTCAGGGCATGCATAAATTAAATCGGTCACGAGGAATTGACTTTACCGCAGCATTTACTTCCTATTGCAGAGAATCAGATAAATGACAAAAACGAAAAGAAACCCTTGATATATAGAAGAAAGAATATATGAAAAAACGACTTCCTCAGCCCAGTAAATAAAAAAAATATGACCAAAAAAAAAATGACTGCACCATCTTTCTTTCTTTTTCTTTTAATTTCTGCCTATTAGTGCACCAATGTCGCGTCTTGTCGTGCGTGTATTTTCCTCTTCGCTTCCTCTCGCTCTCTGTCGCTGTTGTCATGTCGTCGCGTTGAGCAGAATTACGTTACATTCTGTTGTGTCGCTCTCCGTGTTGTGCTATTTTGCGCCGGGGTCGTCGAGTTCCGTCCAGCACTTGCACAAAATTTTGAGGTTTTTCTTTTTAACGAGAGACAGCCGCCGCGTTCCGTGCTGGCCTCCTCCTCATTATAGTTTCAAGGTCCTCTCGTACCAGACGCCTCCACGTAACCTCTCGTCCCTTCTATCTCACCTCGTCCTTACCTTTGACATCCACCTCCCCTCCGCTAACCATAAGCTCCTCTTCTCTCCACTTCTCCTTTCCACTCCACCCTCCTCCACTAAGGACATACTCCACTTGTTTCCACTTCTCCTCTCTCAACTCCACGTACATTCTTTACTATATTACAAGGAAAGATTTTGATATAGTGTAGAATGCTGAGCTGATTTTAATTTTGTCATATTCACCTCTTCGTAAAATACATATCCCGATCGATGCTTCTTCCCTATCCCAGTTGTTCTTTTCTCTCTTTCTACGCACACACGCACACAGACACACACTCGTATATTACATGGAAAGATTCTAACGTAAAGCAAAACGCCGAACGGGTCTTTTAAATTAATCTCCGTACCCTGAACTACAGATTTCATTATTCAACTCCTTCCCACTCCGCTCCTCTGATCCTACGCCCACAGTACTTTCCTTATAGAGGGAGACTTGTGTAAGAAGGGAAGAAATAGACGACCCTTATCTTGTAATGGAAACTTTTTGCCACTATCTCTAACATTTTTCTCTGTAACTCATCTTCATTTTTCTTCTCTTCTTTTCTCCTCTTGTAATCGAAACTTTTTACCCGTAACTTATAATTATTTCTCTTTTAATTCATCCCCACTTCTCTTCCTTTCTCTTCCTCTAATTGAAACTTCTCACCACCAACTTCAACTTTTTCTCTTTAACTCTTCCTCATTTCTCTCTTCTTTTCTTTTTTTTCTCTTCTTAATCATCTTCCCGCTTCTTCACGCACCCCCGTCACACAATAAGGGAGAAAAGGTGCGAAAAAAATAAAGTAAAAGGAATGGAGTTGATGTACTCGACAATGGAAACTTTATTAGCCGCCAACAAAGAGACGAAATCATTATCGCTGATGAAATTATGACGCCACAGGATACGGGAATATGTTACAGTAAATTACCGTTTGTTACTACACTTGCTGCATGATATTCTCTTCTCTCTCTCTCTCTCTCTCTCTCTCTCTCTCTCTCTCTCTCTCTCTCTCTCTCTCTCTCTCTCTCTCTCTCTCTCTCTCTCTCTCTCTCTCTAGCGGGCTTTTTTTTCTACACTTTCTCTTTGTTGCCCTTGAGTTGCTTCTTGTACTGTAAAAATGAAAGATAGAAAGAAAGAAAGAAAAAGAGAGAAAGCAACGAAAAAATAGAGCAGAAAAAAAGAGAATTATAATGGAAGGAAAAACTGAAAAAAAATCTTCAACCATTAAAACCTTCTACCACCAAACAACCACCATCACCACCACCACCACCACCATTACCCACAAGCCTCCTCTCCTGACACTTGTCACTCATTTTACGAGCAAGACGGGGCAGTAAACGCGTACCTTGGTGGGAGAGAGAGAGAGAGAGAGAATGGTGTGGAAGAGAAAAGAATAACGAGAGAGAGAGAGAGAGAGAGAGAGAGAGAGAGAGAGAGAGAGAGATGGAAAATAAGAGAAAGTAAAAATAACGTCCGGTGTATTTTTTTTTTTTTTTTACCTTTAGTCATTTGAGGAACATTTTTTGGACGTTTTCTTAAATGACTGTAATTTTTATTTTAATATTTTTTTTGTTATTCTAATATTTTTGGATACTTTTTTTATTCTCTTTCGTTTTCTATCAGTAATAAGGAATGATCTGGTCTGTTTGGGGTTTGATTCCTATAGTAGTCTCTCTCTCTCTCTCTCTCTCTCTCTCTCTCTCTCTCTCTCTCTCTCTCTCTCTCTCTCTCTCTCTCTCTCTCTCTCTCTCTCTCTCATTCACAAAGAGCCATTATTTAAGCCTATTGATTGTCTCCAACTACGTTTAAACCATTTTTTCGCATCACTGTCCGCTGTTCTGTCTCTCTCATTCCCTTTTATGTCTGAATTTTGTATGTCCTAATTTGTTCTCCCTTTTGTCTTTTCATTTATTTGTTTTCCCCTCTCGACTTTTCATGCATTCGCTTCCCTTTGTTTCCCTGTTCGCTGCTCGTCTATGCAGATTTGTCGTTTTTTGTCCCGTTATTTCGCTGTGGATTTTACTCTTCCTTCATTCCTATATATAGTTTTTACGTTTAAGTTTAGATTGTCAGTCGCGTGATTTGTTTTTTTTTCGTGTACCTCTAATTTACTTTGCTTATTGTTCTCTCCGTTAGTGTTTATCTTTTCCCGACACCTCATTTATAAGTACAATCATCTATATATTTTTACTGTTTATTCTCTATTGTCGTATTGTTCAACAGGTGGTAGCGTCGAATTTCATATGGCTCTATTGTTTTACAGTTCTCAAAAGCGTGTCTGTTCATTTCACAGTCTATTTAAAACTCCAAAACTTGTCACTATTCACTTCTAGCCACAGTGTCGAAAACTTAAGAATACTAACATATAATTCATCATTCCTCTTTTGTTTTCAAGTCATCAAAATAACATAGATTCAGTTCATATTCTATTTAAAACTTCAAAACCATTCATTATTCCTTCGCAACCACTTAAAGGGCAAAAACTCTGGCAAACGTCGCTTCTTGCTACGCCTGAACCATCGGGGTCAAAAGTACTGCGTTTTCTACCAGCGGCGAGGGCTGAAAAATGCGTCAAGGAGCCGATCACCGCAAGATTGCCGCTACGAGTCGGAAAAAGTTGCTCCCGACGCTGAATACTTAATGCCGGACGGCCGCCAAGCGTACTCTGTCTGTCTCTTTTTCTTTTCGTATGTGCCGAGAGAGAGAGAGAGAGAGAGAGAGAGAGGTATACAGTTGGGGTCTCTCTCTCTCTCTCTCTCTCTCTCTCTCTCTCTCTCTCTCTCTCTCTCTCTCTCTCTCGTTCTTACTTTCTTACTATGTCAAAGTTGAAGGTTATTTATTTCCTCTACTCCTTTGATAAGTACAGCTCCGGATTTTAAACTTTTTTTCCAACACATTCTCCGTAAATATTTCTTTTTCAAATACGTTTCTTTCGACCTTTTTTTATTCCGGTCTTTGATTTTAATCCTTGCACCAGGTTTTTTCTTTTTTTTTCTTCTCTGTCTTTCCTTAATCCCTTGTGTCTCTGGGTCTTTTCTGACGGCTCATATTTCATGCACATTTTCTTTTAATATCCTGTTTTTTTTCTTGTTTTTTATTGGCTTGAGAATCGGTAAACTTCCTCTCTTCTTTCTCCTTCTTTTTCCTCTTTTGCTTTTTCCTTTCCGATTTTCGTCTTTTTTCTCCTCTTTTCTCTTTCATTTCTCCTTCTCTTTTTTTTCACCGGTGAACTTCCTCTACTTTCCCTTTCTTTCTCCTTCTTTTTCTCTTTTTCCTTCAAATTTCGTCTTTTTCTCCTCCTCTTTTCTCTCTTTCTTTCCCCTTTCCACCTTTTTTCACCTCTCTTCTTTACCCTTTATTCTCCTCTTTCTCTCTTTCTCTTCCTATTATCGTCTTCTTTCTCCTCTTTTTCTTTCTCCTCCTATTTTCTCTCTCTCCTCCCGTTCACCTTTTTTTCACCGGTAAACTTCTTCTACTTTCGCTTTCTTTCTCCTCTTTTACTCTTCCTCCTCTAAATTTCGTCTTTTTTCTCCTCATGTCTCTTTCTTTTCCTTTTTTTCTCTTTCTCTTCCGATTTCCGTCTTCATCCTCTTTTTCTCTTCCTCTTTTCTCTTTCTCTTCCGATTTCCGTCTTCTTCATCCTCTTTTTCTCTTCCTCTTTTCTCTTTCTCTTCCTTTTATCGTCTTTTTTCGCCTCTTTTTCTCTCTTTTCCTATTTTCTCTCTTTCTCTCCTCCCGGTCACCATTTTTCCCCGCCCGAGCGCTTCCCGGAATGTCTGTTGTTTTCTGTCTGTCATTTCATCTTGGAGTTTTGTCGTTTTCAAACCATCATTGTTTATTCATATGCATGTAAATTCCCTTCCGTCTCTCTCTCTCTCTCTCTCTCTCTCTCTCTCTCTCTCTCTCTCTCTCGCTCTCGCTCTCATTCTTTTTTTTCCTTTCTCCGTCGCCGCATTAAGCAATCCAATCACAGTTACCTCCGTTCATGACTATCGGTTTCTCTCTCCTCTCTTTTTCTCTCCCTCTCTCCCTCACCTTTTCTCTCCCTGCCTGTATTGTTCGTCTCTCCCTCTCCCCGTTCCTCCCTCCCACATCATTTCTTCCTCTCCGTTCTCTGCACCTCTCTTCCTCTTCATCCTCCCTCCCTAACCCTTTCTTCCTCTTCTTTCCTCCCTCGCCCAACCCTATCCCTTGTTTTCCCTCCCCTTTCCTCCCCTCCTTGGTTATATTTATCTCCCTTTTCCTTCCCTCATTCCTTTCACCTTCCCTTTACTCTCCTTCTTTCTCCTTTGTGATATTCGTAACCTGTATTACCTTCCTCTCTCTCTCTCTCTCTCTCTCTCTCTCTCTCTCTCTCTCTCTCTCTCTCTCTCTCTCTCTCTCTCTCTCTCTCTCTCTCTCTCTCTCTCTCTCTCTCTCTCTCTCTCTCTCTCTCTCTCTCTCTCTCTCTCTCTCTCTCTCTCTCTCTCCAATTCCTTAATATTTTCCCTCTACTCTTTCTACTTCCTTACCTCCCTTACCTTTCTTCCTGTTTCCCCTCCCATCCCTCTCCTCTCTCCAATATCTTCTCTCCCCTTCACCCACGTGCCATGTATGCTCTCCCTTCTTCTCTAATTCCCCCTAATCTCCCTTCTTACCCTCTCTTTTACCTCCCTACCCCTCTGTTTTTCCTCCTCCTCCATCCCTCATACCCTCCCTTCATTCCCTCTTTTCCTCCTCTTCCCTCCCTATATATACCTACTCTCCTCCCTCCATTCCTCCTCTCTCTCTATCTCCAATATTTTATCTCCCCTGCACTCACGAATCGCTCCTTTTACTCTCCCTTACTCTCTCTTTCTTTATTCGTTATCGCCGAGTAAATCCTCCAACGAGTGGGAGAGTTATTGAATCAACGACGCCATTCATTTTTATTTTCCTTCACCTTTCAGATTAATTTTCCTTGGCGTGATTTACTCCATCCGGCCGCTGCGTTATTTATCGTTTATTGTTTTGATAGTTCTTGACTCTCTTTCCGTTATCATGGCGTGGGGAGTTGAGTTTATCCTTTTCCGGTGCAGCAGCTGTTGTTTTATTCCTTAGTTGTCAGGAACGAAGAACGATATTTTAGAAGCACCGGATGGCATCGATACGTCTTTCAAATTATTATGTCAACCTTTCCGGCGCAACTGTTTTATTCTTTAGTTGTCAGGAAAGAACAACTTTTTATGAAGCACCGGAAGACATCGATACGTCTTTCAAATTATTATGTCAACCTTTCCGGCGCAACTGTTTTATTCCTTAGTTGTCAGGAAAGGAGAATATTTTTTTTTATGAAGCAAAGGAAGACATCGATACATCTCTCAGATTATTATGTCAGCTTTCCCGGTACAGCTGTTTTGTTATGTAGTTGTCAGGAGCGAAGAACTGAATTTTATGAAGCCCAGGAAGTCATCGATGTCTTTCAAATTATTATGTCAACTTTTCGGTGCAGCTGTTTTAATATTTTGTTGTCAGGAAAGAAGAACATTTTTTTATGAAGCACCGGAAGACATCGATACTTCTTTCACTATCATACGTCAACATCTTTACAAGGATCCTATACACTGACACCCCTCATTTATTTCGTTTTTTTATGGGGATTATTGATAAATTTTAACATATTAGCAGATTTGTAAATGTATTCAATCACTCAGTTATTCATCTATTAGTTTCAGTTTCTTTATTGTCGTTTTCTAATATTTATATCGTGTTTATTTTGCCTTTTTGTCAAGTATCATAAGGAGAAATACTCAAACATATCGCAAAAAGGTAATAAACGAAATTCAAATTCATCAAACTGACATTCAAACAGCATTATATTTGTGTAGCAAGGAATCGTGCGTGTTGATAATGATAGCTTACCTGATACCAGAGATTACAGAGCTGCAATTAGGTTCAGATAACAAAGGAATGTCGTGCACAGTATAAACAGAGCCAGTGGAATGTTGAACTTCAGGGAAATGTTCTGTTTCATCGTCATTCAGGGCCACCATAGGTCACGTTGCTTATTCACGTGGTTCTGTGATGTGTTGCAACTGATTTTGCGCTGCCCAAAGCATTTCCTTTTTCCTTTCTGCAAGTGTTTTAATATTCCGGATTTGATTTCACGACAGATCAGGAAGTAGGAAAAGAAACGGTCGGATAAAAAGATTTGCAGCTAGCTTTCTCATATTATAATATTTTACTCACTCCTCTGCTTCGTCAAGGTCTAATGTTCTGTCGACTTTATTCTATCAAACTTAAAAATATGCATAAGAAACTGTTGATAAATAGAAGCAGTTGTTACTATCTTTCTCTCATAAAAATGTTTCACGCAATCCTTCTTTGGTTTCGTCGAGGTCTTTTGTTCTCTCGACTTCATTCTGTCAAAAAAAATCTGCATATGATGAAAAAAATATGTTGCCATCTTTCTCGCGAGCAAAGTGTGCCACGAAAGACTGGTTGGTGATCTTAAAATATTATCACAGAACTGTTGTCAAGTTATAACGTGACCTATAAAATCATGTTGAACTTTCAGGCTGTTGAAAGTGTCTGTGGCTGTTCAGTTAAGATTAATCAGCACCTCTTTAACTGAGACGAATTTGTTCACTTCCATCTCCATTCCTCTTCCATTCGTCCACTTCTATTCGTCCACCTCACTTCTATTCGTCCACTTCCATTCGTCCACTTCTATTCGTCCACTTCCATTCGTCCACTTTTATTCGTCCTTTTCTATTCCCCCACTTCACTCCTTTTTGACCACTTCCATTCGTCCACCTCAATTCGTCCACTTCCCTCGTCACTCCACTTCCATGCATTCACTTCCATTCGTCCTCCTCCACTCGCCCTCTTCCATCGCCACTCCGTTTCCATTCGTCCGCCCTCATTCGAGATTCCGGAATGAGCACCAGAGAAGTTAATCTGTATGAATGAGTGGTGTTTTTTAGCCTGTTTTTGATAGCTAGAATTGGTCCCTTCATAGTCCAAAGGTAATCAGTAATAAAAAAAAATACTATTGTGTAAAGTGCAGTGGCATTACGCTGACACTAAACTACTTCATGTACTAAAATGTGAATGAAGACAGGACATCACTAATTGAAAACGATAAGTAAACTAAGCAATTAATAAAAAGTTAAATCACAGCTAAATTCACCAAGTTGTTGAGCGGTGGTGGTGGTGGTGGTGGTGGCTTGTCTCGTAATTGAAACGTACAATATTCACGTCGACCTTTCCTTCGTTAACTTGCCGAACTGATGAGGTGCTGGATGCGAGTTCGTCGACAAAACACTGAATAATCGCGTACCATCTTCGCATCTCCTTTCTCTGCGTGTTTACCATCCTGCTGTAATGATTTTTAAGTATTGTTCTTACATTTTAATTCCCTTTTGATGCATTTATTCAATACCCCGATGCATTTATTTATACTTAAGACACATTTGATACATTTGGCAGATGAGGCCCCCGGAAGTTCCTTGAATATATATAGTGGATAGAGTTAGATCCAGTAATGTAGAACGAGGACAATGTAAAAGGTCACCAAATTAATCCTGGCATTTGTTACGTGAAGGAAATCAGGAATAAGTTTACCCTCTACCGCTGCTAACTCTAATTAAACCAAGATTACTAAAGACTAAAATTTTGTTTGGAAAATAAAACTTGTATGCCAGTAATGGTAACTAACAATTGTGTCAGCTGCGAAAGAAACTAAATCATGGGTCAAACTGGATCGAATACCACATGGCAGTCATTTCTAACTCTCTGCTTAGTGTCCGTAATCACACTTAACTTTTTCTTATGGGACATTTTAATTATTAACGTGTTGAAGGAATTACAAAAAATAAATCGTAGGAGAAACCAAGCATAATTAAACACCTGGGGAAGGAGATGAAAAATGAACACGATCACGAGAGAAACTGGATGAAATTATTAACATGTTGAAGGAGTTTAAAAAAATAATCGTAGGAGAAACTGAGTATAATTAAGCACATGGTGAAAGGGTTGAAAAAATATAAACCATAGGAGAAACTGTATGAAATTAGGTACGTGTTGAAGTTAAAAAAAAAAAAAGGAAATCATAGGAGAAACTGTATAATTAAGCACAGGGCGAAGTTCAAAAAAGAAATACGATCATGGGAGAAGCTGGACAGAATTACAGGGTGCAGGAGTCGAAAAAAAAAAAAAAGGAGAAACTGGACGGAATTACATACGTGTTGAAGTTAAAAATAGAAGCTAATTCATAGGAGGAAACAGAGTAGATTGAACTGATAGTGAGGGAGTTGGGTGAGCTGGACAGAATTACATGGTGCAGGAGTTGACTATAAAAGTCATGGAGAAACCGGATAAGATTATATACTAGGTTACGAATTTGAAAAAAAAAGGTTGAAAAATGATCACTCCAGAAGCAATCTGGTAAAGTTACGAATGCAGCGAAGAAATTAAAAAGAAATCAGAAAAAGTAGCATTCGAAGCAATTAAAATGTTTCTTGTGTCTTGAGCAAAACGAGATATATTCAGGTTTGTGTAAAAGTCGATATTGCCACTTTTACTCATTTTAACTTTTTATTGATTTTTCTTGTTTTCTATTTTTTCTATTGTTTTTTTTTCTATTTTCTTTTCATATATTTCCTATTGCTTTCCTATTTTTTTCTTTTTCTTTGCCTTTACATTGTTTTTCTGTTGATTTTCCGTTGATTTCCTCTTGTTTTTCTATTTTGACGTCTATTTTCTCTATTTTTTTGTGTTCCTATTGTTTTCTATTGCTTTTCTCTTATGTTCCTATTTTTTTTCTTTTTCTTTGCCTTTATGTTGTTTTTTTTTGTTGATTTTCCGTTGATTTCCTTTTTTTTCTGTTTTGATACCTATTTCCTCTATTTTTATTGTGTTTCTGTTGTTTTCTATTGCTTTTCTCTTATGTTCTATCGCTGTTCTATTGTTTTTTTAATATTTTCTCCTGCGTGCACAACCAGCAATGTTTTCTCAGTAACCTTATCCTCACTCACTCAGCCATTCAAGTTTTCTTCTTTTATCAACATTTTAAAATCATCATCTCTCGAATGTCTGGCTCACTCAGGCTTTGTTATTTTGATCTGCGTTTCAATATCAACTCGAGAAGCTTTTTTTCTTTCATTTTTTACTAACTCATCCACTTTCATCACTGGCCGGATTCATAGAACAAGAAAAGATAATTTATATAAATGCCTATTTGTTTTTGTGCCTTCTTTTGTAATAGACTACATTTTGTCCCTCGTCAGTGCAGAGAGAGAAATAAAACTATGTAAAAAAATGATCGTGCAGAATGGAGTGGTATTACCTCTCGTCAAAAAAGAAAATGGAAGGAACGGAGTGAAATTAAAATGTTTCATGTCAAGTAGGAGCTCAAGTCAAGTACAAATCATTATTTCTGTGTGTGTGTGGCTGGTTCTCCTCGTATTTCGCTTCACTGTTTTCCGAGAATGTTAAGTTTTTTTTTTATCAGAACTGCTTTTTGTTTTGCCGGGCCATTCATTCTCTTCCAAATTCTCCGGCAATCTCATTTATTTGGTTATTTCTTTTTCCTTTCCTCAGTAGTTACGAGTATACATCTTTTATTGCATCGGTTTTTGTTATTATCCGTTCGTTCTTCTTGGTAATTATTCCAAAACTCGTATATTTGCGAAAACCTTGACGTCATGACTTAAGGAATCGGGGAGAGAGAAAGAGAGAAAGAACAAGAGGAAAATAAGTATGATAAAGCAGAAAATTAGGAGCATCTTTTACAAACTTACTTACTTCACGATCCCCGCCTCCTCCTCCTCCTCTTCCTCCTCCTCCTCCTCCTTCTTTTTCATCTTTTACTTCCCCTTCTCCTCCGAGGTTGGTTTGACCTTTACTTCAGAAAATAACGAGACTCGAAACTTCTTCATACTGCTGAATAAAGGCCGGGGACTAAATATTATAAGAGAAAGTTAGTAAAACAGATACATAGCCAGATACATAGATAACCAGGTAGATGGACAGAGAGGTAGTTAACTAGATAGTTCATTAGGAAGGGTAGTTAACGAGACTGATAGATAATTATATAGGTAGATAGATAGGTAGTCAGGTAAACAAATAAATAGGTAGATAGATAAACAGATAGATATTAATAACGAGGCAAAGATGAGGATGAAAGGGAGATTAAACGAAAATATAATGAAACAAGGAATAAAAAAACGGGGGAGAAGAAAAAAAGGGAGG
Source organism: Eriocheir sinensis (assembly GCF_024679095.1). NCBI lineage: Eukaryota > Metazoa > Arthropoda > Malacostraca > Decapoda > Varunidae > Eriocheir > Eriocheir sinensis. The sequence continues at coordinate 26,180,726 of NC_066513.1, forward strand.
AAGGGAAAAAGAAAGGGAGAAAAGAAGATTATACAAAAAAAGTAATAAAAAGAGAGGATTAATTATATAGGTAATGAGAAAGTTAGGTAGAAGGTTAATTGAGAGAGAATTCATTTACATCCCCAGTATCGTCTTCACATCCTCAGACAGCTCTTCATCTTCCTGCCTCTTTAAATCTTCCCTTTTTTCCTCCTCTCTCTCATTCCTCCTTCAGTCTTCCACTCTTACGTCGTCCAGGCCTCTTTGGTGCATCATATTCCATCCTCTCCTCCTCCTCCTCCTCCTGTCTCACCTCCTCTTCTTCCTCCTCTTATTCCTCCTCCTCCTGCAACTCCTACACCCGCGCCTACACTCCCTGCATCTCTTGACCTTTTCTCTCTGCCTCTCTCTCTCTCTCTCTCTCTCTCTCTCTCTCTCTCTCTCTCTCTCTCTCTCTCTCTCTCTCTCTCTCTCTCTCTCTCTCTCTCTCCCCCCCCCCCCTTTCCCTCCTGTCCAATGGGAAACTAAACTAAATCGCGTACAGGATTTCTCTCGCAAGATTCATGGGCTTAATATCCATCTCTTGTTACTAGGTCTTTGTGATGGATTGGAGCCCGAGCCGGATTGAGATTTGTGAGTCTCGATAGATTGCCACTTAATCAATATTGCCTTTGATGCTTAGTATATTTATTTAAGAACTACAACACATTTCTCCTTCTTCTGTAAATCTATGTGGCGAATTTCCTTGCGGTTTTCTTTCACTAGCCAAGTTTCTGAACCGTATTTTAAACCCGATTCCATACATTTCTCTTCAGGGTGATTGGCAAAGGTGGGAATAATCCTTTGCTAATGGTACATGTGTAGACTAAAGTTTTTATTCATATCAAACATTTGTGGATATATGTGTGCTTATATGTTTGCTTGCGTGAAAAAGACAGACAAACAGAGTAGCCAAGGTAAAGAGGTGATAAAAAACAGGAAACTAAATGTGTAGTATTAGATTTCCTCTTCCTCTGCAACATATATTTCATTTCTGTATATTTGTGTGAGTATGTGCTTGTTTACGTGCCAAAGATACAGACAAACAGACTAGTCGAAAGAAAGAGTTGATAAAAAAAAGGATAAAATGTGTTGTATTAGATTTATCGCTCTCTGCAACATCTCTTTCCTCTGTGTGTGTATATGTGAGTATGTGCTTGCTTACGTGCCAAAGATACAGACAAACAGACTAGCCGAAAGAAAGAGTTGATAAAAAAAAGGATAAAATGTGTTGTATTAGATTTTTAGCTCTTTGCAACATGTATTTTCTCTGTGTGTATGTGTGTGAGTATGTGCCTGCTTACGTGTCAAAGATAATGAGAAACAGATTAACAGAGAGAGAGAGGTGATAAAAAACAGGAAAAAATGTGTTGCACTATATTTCTCACTCTCTGCAACATGTATTTCCTCTGTGTGTATATGTGTATGTGCTTGTTTACGTGTCAAAGATAGAGAGAAACAGATTAATAGAGAGAGGTGATGATAAACATAGGAAAAATATATAGCACTATGTTTTCTCGCCCTCTGCAACATGTATTTCCTCGGAGTGTATATGTGTATGTGCTTGTTTACGTGTCAAAGATAGAGAGAAACAGATTAATAGAGAGAGAGAGGTGATGATAAACAGAGGAAAAATATATAGCACTATGTTTTCTCGCCCTCTGCAACATGTATTTCCTCGTTGTGTATATGTGTATGTGCTTGCTTACGTGCCAGAAATAGAGAGAAACAGATTAACAGAGAGAGAGGTGATGATAAACAGAGGAAAAATATATAGCACTATGTTTTCTCGCCCTTTGCAACATGTATTTCATCTGTGTAATTTTCAGCAACGTCTTCCTCAGTTATTCCGTCGCAATTAGCTTCATGAAAAATTTCCTTCTCTCCATTACTTAGCGGATGCAAAGTGAATGAACGTGAGCATGTGTATTCATGTGTGTCTGTGTGCGCGGACTGAGGACGTGCCGAGTCGTGTGCGTTTTTTTTGGGGGGTGCGTTTCGAGGTGTACACAAGGTCAGGTATGTTCGTGTGTGTTTTGAATGTTGGATTCGTGTGTAAATATGAAGTTTTGAGTCGATGTATATGCGATGTGTGTGTGTGTGTGTGTGTGTGTGTGTGTGTGTGTTTATTTATGTATGTTTGTGTATTTGTGTATGAAGGGGAGGGCTGTTTGTGTATGTGTGTATGTATATTAATTGACAGGTGTGTGTATTTTCATCATGCAAGAATAGATACTTACCACATGCGTATTAGTCTGCATATAATCAGAGAGGAAAGTTCGGAACATGTACAAACCTTCATATACGTTCATACTCCAGACATTATTACTACATGAAAAGTTCTATAACTCTTTGCTCTAGAAACGTTATCCAATCTTTATAGAAAACCAGCAACTTTCAACTTTCTCGTATTTGTTATTCACTATGCTGTCAAAACTTCTAATGCAAAAATTCACCCGTGTATCAATTCTTTCACTGTTTGTCACTTACTTTGTCTTCTGAACTCTTTTTTATAGGGGCAGTGTTTAGCGGGCTTTTTTTCTTTCATTGTTGCTTTTTTTTTGCCCTTTAACTGCTTTTTTTACTGTAAAAAATAATATATCTCTTTCCTTCGACTCAAAGCTTTCAGAATGGGGGTATTACGACCCTTTTCCAACCTGCATTGATTATACTTTTGTCAGCTTATCGTGTGTCATTGTTTGTAGCAGTGGTTTACGGGTTTTCTTATACGTGTAAGTTTCGACTCAAATGTTGCAGAACTGGGACACTTTTTTAACCTACATTGATCATACTATTGTTAACTTATCGTATGTCAATATTTGTAGGAGCAGTGATTTACGAGTTTTCTTATACGTGTATGTTTTGACTCCGATGTTTTCAAAAGTGCAGAACTAAGACACTTTCCAACCTGCATTGATTATACTTTTGTTAACTTATCGTGTGTCAATGATTGTACGAGCAGTGATTAACGGGTTTTCTTTTACGTGTATGTTTTGCTCTTGGATTTCCTCCATTGATACAGAATAAAGAAAGCAACAACCTGCAACCTCCAAGTTAACCTGAGCAGCGTACACGGGCGACAGATCTTGTTAGGGGAGTCAATAGCATAACAATTTACTCAAAAATTACATTATACACTGTTTGCATACCTTCCTCAACCCTTCGTCCCTTGGTCTTGCTCTCTCTCCCTTCCCCTTTGTCCTCTGTCTCTCATCCCATGTTGACCTGCTGTTCCCTTATCTTACTCTGTCTCTCTCTCGCTGTCCCTCTCCTTTCATCCTCTCTCCTCAGTTTTTTTTCCTCACTGTCCCTTTTCCTTGCTCTAACTTCCCCCCTTCTATTCTCCCTCTCTCCTCTCCTTTTTCTCTACCTGTTCACTGCTACATTGTTCTCTCTCTCCTTCTCCTGTTGTTATCTTTCCCTCCTCTCTTTCCTGTCCACTGTACCATTGTTTAGCTCGCTCTCTCCCTGTCTCCTCATCCTCAGTCCTTACATCCTTTCCTTCCCTTCGTCCTCTTGTCTCGCTTTCTACACCTTTCCTTTACTCCTTTGTCCCTTCTTCCTATCGCATCCTTGGTCTTGCTCTCCCTCTCTCCTCTTCCCTTCATTCTCTCTCCCTCCTCTCCTCTCGTATTACTGTCCACTTGTCTTGCCTCTTCTCCTCCCTTTCCTTCCCTTAGCCTCCCTTTCCTTGGTCTATGTAAACACAATACCTGCGGGTTATCAAGTCCCTGATGGAATTATGGGCCAGGTGAGAACAGGTGAGCTGAGGGAGGGAGGGAACAGGCAGGTGAACAAGACAGGAGGGGGGAAAGGTGAGGGGGAAGGAAGAGGAGGAGGAGGGAAGGAAGGGGACGAAGGGGAAGGAATGGGAGGGAGAAGGAAGAAAGGGCAGGGGGAGGAAAGTGACTTGTTGTGAGAGAGGAGAGAAAAAAAAAAAAAAGGTCATAAGTTTTAGAATTTAATGTTAAGTGAGTTGAGTTGTTTTGTCCGAGTGTTTGGGAGGGGGGTGGGGGAATGGGGGCAGGGGGAGGGAGGGAGGTAAAGGGGGGGATAGGAGGAGGAATGTGGGGGGGGGAGTTGTGCAAGCTCTCCTAGACTTCCTTTGCGTATGTGTGTGTGTTTGTGTGTGTGTGTGTGTGTGTGTGTCTGAGTGTGTGTGTGTGTGTGTGTGGGTGAGTGTGCCGCTTCCTTCCACAGTTGCAAGTTTATGCTTGTTTTGCATTTCTATGTTCGTTCGCCTCTCTGTTTGTCTGTCTGTCTGTCTGTCTGTCATTTCTCATCTGGGTGACATACTCTCTCTCTCTCTCTCTCTCTCTCTCTCTCTCTCTCTCTCTCTCTCTCTCTCTCTCTCTCTCTCTCTCTCTCTCTCTCTCTCTCTCATGTAAATCCAAAAGTAGTCTCCTTCAACTTCTTTGACGCTGCTGTCTCCTCCTGTCGTCTCTTAGGAGGAGGAGGAGGAGAAGGAGGAGGAAGGGAGGGAGGAAGGGAGAGATAAAGGGAAGGAAATGAGGATGGAAGTAAGGAAGGAAGAAAGGCACTAAGGAAGGAAGGAAGGAAGGAAGGAAGGAAGAAAGGAAGAAAGGAGGAAACGCATGAAGGAAGGAAGGAAGGAAGGAAGGCAAAGAGAACGAAACGAAAGATGAAGGCAGATAGAAAGGAGAGAGAAAGTAAGGAGCAAGAAGAGGGGTAAGACTGGACGAAGAAAAGGACAAGACGAGCAGGAGAAGAAGGAGGAAAATGAGCAAGGGAAGAAAGTGAGAAAACGATGGAGGATGAGGCAAAGAAGAGAGAATAATTGGAGGAAGGAGAGAGGAAAGGACATGCTGGAAGGAGGGGAGAGGAATGAGGAATGGAGGGAGGGAGGAAGGGAGGGAATTAAGAACGGGTGGAGAAGATGGAAGGAGCGAGGGAAGGAGGGAGGAGGAGAATTACTGCACAAGAAGAGGAAGGGGAAAATGAATGATGAAGGAAGGAGAGAGAGAGAGAGAAAGTTAATGAAAAAGTACAAAAAAAAAGATTACCAGGAAGAAGACACAAAAATATAAAAATTTGGTCCAAGAAAAAAGTGAAAAGTTTGGAGTCATGAAATCTTGAGTGTGATTCTTTTATTTCTTCCTGCGACACTCTCTCTCTCTCTCTCTCTCTCTCTCTCTCTCTCTCTCTCTCTCTCTCTCTCTCTCTCTCTCTCTCTCTCTCTCTCTCTCTCTCTCTCTCTCTCTCTCTCTCTCTCTCTCTCTCTCTCTCTCTCTCTCTCTCTCTCTCTCTCTCTCTCTCTCTCTCTCTCTCTCTCTCTCTCACTCACACACACACACACACACACACACACACACACACACAGATGAAAGCCACACAGCGAGGGACTTATTACATGAATGGAAGCGAGAGATAAAATATTACATTCCTGGCACAGTTTTTTCTTTCCTTCTTTTTTTTCCTCTGTCGGTGTTTGCGTTTCTCTAAGTTTCAAGGTGCGTTTCTTTTTCTGTTTCAAGTTACGTACGTTTTCATATCTTCACATTTAGGTTCGTACCTTTAAATATTGCTCGTACTTTGTTTTGTTTTTACTTTCTCATGTTTTGTGTCTTTTTTAATGTTTTCTTTCTTTTTTACTGTTTTCTCTCAGTTTTTTTTTTCTTTCTTAGCTGGTATGTCTCCTTTCCTTCTCGTCTCATTTTCTATCATATAAATTATTTTCCTCTATCCTTCTTCCCCTTTTCCCTCTTTTTCTTATTTTGCTTTGCCTCTTCATTTCATCTCTCCCTTTTCCTATCTTTACCGTATTATCTATTTCCTCTTTCTCCAATTCTACTATTTTCATTCATTTATACCGCCACTTATTTCTCCATCCTTCCTCTTTTCCTTTCTTCATCCCTTCCATTTCCTCTCCGTCTTATTTTTTTTTTTATCCCTCGTTTTATTTTCGTCTCCCTTCCGGTTCTCTTTCGCTTCCTTTCTTCTTTTTCTCTTCCGCCTCCGGTTCGCCAGCTTTCTGAATCTCTCTCTCTCTCTCTCTCTCTCTCTCTCTCTCTCTCTCTCTCTCTCTCTCTCTCTCTCTCTCTCTCTCTCTCTCTCTCTCTCTCTCTCTCTCTCTCTCTCTCTCTCTCTCTCTCTCTCTCTCTCTCTCTCTCTCTCTCTCTCTCTCTCTCTCTCTTTCATCTGGCAATAGTTTAACACTTCTCATAAAACTTTCCCTTTTCTCACTTTCAAATCCCAGGTAACGTGACCCTCTTGCAGGTTAATTAATTCATCAAGGTAACGATTAGGTGCCCCATAAAAGGTGGCTCGGAGTGACTCTCTGGGGAACCAAATCTTTCGTTAGGGAATCAGGAAGTTCAATTATTCCTTCCGATTTGGTAGATGATGCATGGGGGAAACACACGTCTTGATCAAGCATTTTCTACTTCTGCATTCGTTGACAAGAATGGGTCTCAATTCAGCTTACTAATACAGCGATTCAAGTCACTAGTAGGTTCTGATAGCGGCGTTTTGCATTTCCAGCATCCAAGACCAAGTTTCACAGTGGCTTATGCATTCTGACTCCCCTCTCCCTTCCCTTTTCATTGCCTTGGGTGTCAGACGAAACTCCTCTCTCTCCCGATGGACAAATACTCAGTAATATAGCGAACATAGGCAAAAGCAAAAGCGAATGAAGTTAAGCGGTGACACAAATATTATTATACTCATTAAAAGTAACATCACAAAAAATATAAAGGACAGAAAAAAGTATAAGCTCAAAATCAACTAATGCCACTAATAATTTACATAACAAACAAAATTTAAGAACAGTTAGAGAAATTAAGCCAAAATCACACTACTTTACTAATAATCTCTTTTTTACTGTTTTCTGTCAGGGTTTTTTTTCTTTCTTAGCTGGTATGTCTCCTTTCCTTCTCGTTTCATTTTCTGTTATATAAATTATTTTCCTCTATCCTTCTTCCCCTTTTCCCTCTTTTTCTTATTTTGCTTTGCCTCTTTATTTCAACTCTACAAAACGTGAATCTACACTAAAAACGAAAGAATTCCCCTTAATCCTTTCATCTGAGCGGCCTTCCATTCATTACCGCACGCGTAACATCCATTCCGGCACTTAGAACACCCATTGGAACACCCCATATCATACGTCTCGCCGCTCGTAACATTCGTCTCGCTGGCGTAACATTCATTCCAGCGCCCAGGACTTTCAGGGACTCGTGGGGAACAGAGCCAGAAGTAAAGCCTTTGATCTCTGCCACCCGTCTCAGGCCACACTACACAGCCTCTCTCAACACCTGTCTGACTGTACCTGACTGTCTTCCTACCTACTCTCCTGCTCCTCTTATTCCTCCTCCTCTCCCTTCTGAATCCCCCTTGTCTGCCACCCTTCTCAGAGAACACTACACGCAGCCTCTCTCACCACCTGTCTGACTGTACCTGACTGTCTTCCTACCTATTCTCCTTCTCCTCCTCCTATTCCTTCCCTTCTTCCTTCTGCATCCCCTTTTTCCTGCCACCCGTCTCAGAGAGCACTACACACGGCCTCCCTTATCACCTGTCTTCCTGTACCTGACTGTCTACCTACCTACTCTCCTTCTCCTCTTATTCCTCCTCCTCTCCTTTCTGCATCCCCTTTTTTCTGCCTCCCGTCATAGAGCACAATACACACGGCCACCCTTATCACCTGTTTGCCTGGTTTACTGTCTGTCTACCTACCTAACTGCCTACCTTCTGTCCCTTACCTCTTCCTCCTCTTAAATCTGTACCTCTTCTTTCTACCTCCTGTTTGAAAGCACAATATACACAGCTTCCCTCACCTGCCCATTTGCCTACCTTTTCCAGTTTACCTTCTCCTTCCTTCATTTCCCTCTCCTCCTCATCTCCTTCTCCTCGTTTACTCGATTGCCTTCCCTTCCTCCGAGCCATCCCATTTCCGCACTCCGTTCCTACCCTTCTTTTCTCCTCCCCCTCCTACTCCTCCTCCTCCTCACCTTACCTAATGCCTAGAATACCTGCCTGATTCCTGCAGCCTCACCAAGTTTCCTGGTTATCTGTTATTCCTTGTGTTTACCTGGCCTTACCTTTCTCTTCCTCTTAATGTTAATTGGGGTTGTTATTTATTTTCCTGTTTCTTTAGTTTTATTTTGTTATGGTATTTTTATTGGGTTATTTTTTTAGTAGTCTTAACATATATATTCAATCTTATTCTATTGTTATTTGTTATTATATTTCTCTCTCTCTCTCTCTCTCTCTCTCTCTCTCTCTCTCTCTCTCTCTCTCTCTCTCTCTCTCTCTCTCTCTCTCTCTCTCTCTCTCTCTCTCTCTCTCTCTCTCTCTCTCTCTCTCTCTCTCTCTCTCTCTCTCTCTCTCGCTTCATTATTTCATTACCAACACAGCCTTCGACATCTTCATCCTCCCATTTCTCCTCCTCCTCCATCTCATTTTAATCCCCCTCCCTCCTCCCTTTCCACCCCTCTTAGAGATGAATCAACCGTCACACCACCTGACTCCTCCTCCTTCTCCTTCTCCTCCTCCTCCTCCTCCTCCTCCTCCTCCTCCTTCAATCTGTCGGCCTCCTCTTCCTCATCTCCTCCTCGTCCTCGTTCTCTTCTTTCTTTCCTACATTTTTCCTCTGCATTATCCTCGTTTTCTTTGTTTGCCTTCTCCTTTTCCTCCTTTTATACTGTTTTTTTTCTCCTCTGCATTATCCTTTGTTTTCCTTCTTTTCCATCTTATTCCTCTTCCTATTGATTGTCACCACTTTCTCATCTCCCTTCTCCTTCTCCTACTCCACATTCTTTACCTCCTCCTCCTCTTCCTCCTCCTCCTCCTCCTCCTCCTCCTCCTTCTCCCCCTCCTCCTCCTTCTCCCCCTCCTCCTCCTCCTCCTCCTCTCTCACACGTGGATTTATAGACGAGACTAAATGTTCAGGGACAAAATTTTCGGCCCACCTTTTCTCTCTCTCTCTCTCTCTCTCTCTCTCTCTCTCTCTCTCTCTCTCTCTCTCTCTCTCTCTCTCTCTCTCTCTCTCTCTCTCTCTCTCTCTCTCTCTCTCTCTCTCTCTCTCTCTCTCTCTCTCTCTCTCTCGCTTTTGCTCTCGCTCTCGCTCGCTCCCGCTCTTGCTCTCGCTCTCTTTCTCTCATACTGAACATTTTTTCTCTGTATCTAATTTCATTCTCTGCCTCTTGGTTCTCATTACCTCTTTTTTTTTTCTCTGTTTCCCTTTCATCCCTAATTTCCTCTCCTCCTAATTTTCCTAGTGATTTTCCTCCTCTTCCTGCATCCTTCCCTCCTCCTCCTCTTTCTCCTCTCTTTATCCCACTTAAACTATCCCTTTGTTTACCGTATCCTCGCCTTCTTCCTCCTCTTCTCACTTTCCCTTCCCTTCCCTCCCCTTCTCTTTATCACCTGCCTCTCCACGGTTCACCTGTGACGTCGGGAAGGAAAGATTGATCACCAAAATGCAATTAATGTCCATCCGTTGGAATTTATTAGTCTCCGTGGGAACCGTCTCTCCTGTGTTATCATATTTCCTGAACAGTCCTGCCAACCAAGCCTTTAAGCCTTCCCAAACATCACCACGTTATTTCCAGTCCAGTTTCTTCCTTATCCTACTCCCTTCCCTCGCCTGTTCATCCTCCCTTCCTGGCTGATCGAAAATAGGGAACCTGGGGAAACCTGGGCGAAGTTAACTGAGGGATACTGTGACGGAGATGTGCACTGAGGCCACGTGTAGCTTTTAGAGTATGCTCCCACCTTTGCCGTGGTTTACTTCCTCCTTACCTCCTTCCTCCATTTCCTTCCTCCCTCGCCTGGTCATCCTCCCTTCCTGGCTGGTCGATAAATGGGTACCTGGGGAAACTTTTGGGAAGGTAAGCTGAGGGATACTGTGACGGAGATGTGCACTGAGGTCACATGTAGCTTTAGAGTATGCCCCCACCTTTGCCGTTTCCTCTTTCCTCCTTTCCTCCTTCCCCCCCTGCTTCTCATTTTCAAGTATTGCCCATTTATTTCCAGCCTCAATTTCTTTCCTTCTCGTATTTTGTTTGTTTTTCCGATTTTTCTTATCTTTGTTTTCCAAACTTTTACCTCCCGTTTTTCTTTTCCTTTCCGCTTCATTTTTTTTCATTTTATCATTTTATTTGTGACCATTTTTTCTTATTTCCACTTTTTTTATTCTCTTCTCTGTTTCTTTTTCTCTTATTATTTTTTTCCCTTAAACTATTTATTTGTGATCTTTTTATTCTCACTTATTCTTACTTCTCTCTAATATCATATTCCTCCTTTATTTTTATTTTATTTCTTGGTATGTTTAATCTGAATATCTCTTCTTCATTTTCTTCTATTTTCTGGTCTCTTTCTCGGTCTGGTCCTGGATAAGTGTATATATTCGTTTTTTTTCCCCTCTTTTTCTTTCTCTCTTAATACACGTTCCTGACTTCGTTACTTCTGTTTAACTTTCATTAATTTCGTTCCGTTTTACTTTGTGGCTCTTTCCTCGATCCCACTTTTATTTGGCGTTTCCTTTGTTGTGTTTTGTTTTGACCTTTTTGTTGGTTCTATTTAATCATTGGTTTTAGTTTTTATTGGTTCTGGTTAGTATTGGTTCTATATTTATGGGTTGTAGTTTATTGGTTCTCTTTTATATCGGTTCTCCTTTTTAATGGTACTATTTTTATTGGTTTTATTTTGTATTGGTTCCATATTTATTGGCTCCATTTTTATCGGTTCTATTTTTAATGGTTCCATTTTTTCCCTTTGGTTCATAATTCCCAATCTGTCTCTCTGCCTGTTTATTCTACTCTCTCTCTCTCTCTCTCTCTCTCTCTCTCTCTCTCTCTCTCTCTCTCTCTCTCTCTCTCTCTCTCGCTCTCGCTCCCGCCCTCGCTCCGGTATCGCAAGTGTTTCCAATCCGTATTCCAAGCGCACGTGTCCCTGGTGGCAACTTGAGGCTGATTGGCTGAGACAGAAGGTTTGATAACGCTTTAAAATACGTGAGGGAGGGCGGGGAGGCTACTTAATTCCGTCCTCACTCTCTAAGATTTCAAGCCACTTAGTAACGATAACAGAGTGGCTTTAAGATTTTTTGTCGTCTCCCTTGAAAGTGTGTGTGCGTGTGTGTGTGTGTGCGTGTGTGTGGGGGTGGGGATGTGGGGCGTGGGGGTAGTCTTTGGTGTGTCTGTCTATGTATGAGTATATGTCTGTCTGTTTCTGTATTCTTTTTAAGTCAGTTAACTCTTCACCTGAACTCTTTTCCAACGACTGTCTGTGTCTATCTTTTTACGAGTATCTGTCTGTCTGTCTGTCTGTCTCCTTTTCTGTATCTTTCATGTCACTTAACTCTTGACCCACAACTCTTTTTCAACGATTCTGTGTTTCTTTTTATGTCCTGACTGTGTTTCTGTCTCTCTGTCTATCTGTCTCTGTTTCTGTATCTTTTATGTCACTTAATTCTTCACTCCAACTCTTTTTCAATGATTCTGTGTTTCTCTTTATATCCTGGTTGTATTTCTGTATGTTTGTCTGCCTGTCTGTCTGTCTAGTGTCACGTATCTCTCCTGCAGTTTATATTTACATTGCAGAACGAGAAAACACCAACAACATAAAACAAACAACACAAGGACATGAGTTTTATATATTCGTCACGTTTAATGAAGCTGTAAGTCAATCAATGTGTTGCTACAGAGGCCACAGTGATGTTGTTGATAGTCGTTGTGTTGTTGCATCAATGACCGCGGTGTTGTTTTGTGTTGCGTTGGTGATGGCGACAGTAACGAGTGTACCTTGTGGTGGACGTTTAATTAATGTCTGCTTTTAGGAAGGGTCAAGACCATTATTTACGTGCGTGAATGATTTATTTGGTGCGATGGGGAGATGGGGGAGGTATGTGTGTGTGAGGGGGGATATGAATATGTGGGGGGTGAGGGGTATGTGTATGTGTGAGGGGTTGGGAGGAGGTGTGTGTGTGTGTGTGTGTGTGTGTGTGTGTGTGTGTGTGTGTGTTGTCATAATTGTGTAATTTTGGCAATTTGTTTGGAGAGCACATTAGCAAAGGGGCAGAGAGGTAAGAGAGAGAGAGAGAGAGAGAGAGAATATTGTTTTCTACCTATTTTCTCTTTTTATTTTTCATTCTTTCCCTTTCTTTCCCTTCCTCCAGTCTACCTTGTATGTACACCTGCCTAAAGGGAGAAGCCCGCTAACCCTTCCTCTCTCTCTCTCTCTCTCTCTCTCTCTCTCTCTCTCTCTCTCTCTCTCTCTCTCTCTCTCTCTCTCTCTCTCTCTCTCTCTCTCTCTCTCTCTCTCTCTCTCCTTCTCTCTCCTTCGCGCTCTTAGACTCTCCATCCTTTTGTCCGAACAGATTGCAGCTCCTCGGGAAGGCTAAGTCAACGTCACGGTCAGAGATTCGGACACGCTGAGTAAACTTGTTATTTTGGATCCATTTGATAATTGTTTTGGAAGGATTTTGTTGGTGTTGTTTTTTTGTTTTCGTGTACGTGTTCCGTGTGTGTGTGTGTGTGTGTGTGTGTGTGTGTGTGTGTGTGGTGAGGGGGGAGAGCATGTGCGTGTGTGTGTGTGTGTTTGTGACCTTTCGTAATGTAATGAATGAATGAAAATAGTGAATGGAGTGTGCGATGGCTCTGGTAATGCAGTGAGTTTGTTATGGATATACTCTCTATGAAATTTTGAGTGATGGTTAAGTGCTCTGCTTGTATTCGCTTCCTAGGGCTATTCTCCCCCTTTACTTTTGCTTTTGTTTGTTTTGAGGCGTGTAGAAAAAGACTGGGTTATTTACTATTACATTATGGTACGCGCGTAATCTCTAACTGTCATTACGCGAATTATTTGTTGCTAATATTTTCTTGTATTCTATCCCCTCATCGTGTTTCCTTCCTGCTTTTTTTTCAGTTTCTTCGTTTTTTTGTTTGTGTTTACTTGTTTTTCTTTTTTCAGCACCGCTTTTCTTCCCTTTTATTGTCTTTGTTTTATTGTATTTATCGTAATGCTTTCCCACATAAATATTACTTACTTCTTTCGTCTTTTTCTCTAAGCATTGTTGTTTGCATTTTCTCGTTTTCTTTTTCCTTGGTGATTTTCCTCTTTTATTATATCTCTCTTTTATTATTTTCCCTCTATTTCGTCTTTATATGTATGTTTTGTTGTTTGTATTTCCTCGTTTTCTTTTCTCCTTGCATCTTCTCTATTTTTTCGTTTTTTTATGTTTTTTTATTATTTTTGTTTTGTTCGCGTATTTTCTGCCTTGACTTGCAGGTGTGACTTTTATTTCCTTCTCGGCTTCGTGTCTCGCACCGTAATAACATACCTATCACCTTTTTTTGCGTTCTTATGTTCTTCTGTTCTTTCTGCTTCAACCCGAGCCGTGTCATTTGCAATATTCGGGTCGGTGGAGAAGAAGGGGGAAAACTCTGCGGTAACATCTTGCCCGATTTCGGTATCTATTTATAAATATTTTTCATCTTTTTGAAATGCGCTTGACGTTGCTTGTGGGAATAAATTTTTTTACATATGCTGTTGTTGATGTTGTTGTTTTGGTCGTCTTGTGGTTGTCTTGCTTGTCTGTGTGTTTGAGATTTTTTTTTCTTTTCTTGTTTTTTTTAATATATTCTGGGTTTTTTTCATTTCTTTCTTTTTATTTGCATGTTCACTTTTTTTTTACTTGTTGTCGTTGTTGTTGTTGTTGCTGTTGTTGTAGTTGTTTTTTTGTGGTTGTCTTTCTTGTCTATGTGTGTGAGAGAGAGAGAGAGAGAGAGAGAGAATTTTCTTTTTTTCGTATTTTTTTATTCCATTTCTCATGTTCTTACTTTTCTTTTTCCTTGTTGCGTGTCTTCACTTTCCGTCTTCGTCGCCCGAGACTCGCTTTTCTAGTTCGGCAAAGATTTTCTCGACTCCAGCATTATCTTCACCTGAGACTCACAACTATTTTTCTCTCTATATTTCTCTTTTTCTTTCTTTTCGGCACTTAAATTCCAGTCTCCTCTCCTCTGGTTTCTTCTTCACTTCATCCCCTCCCCTCTCTTCTCCATTCTGCTGTTTGTTTTTCTCTGTTCCCTCTCTCTATTTTTTCCTTCTCTCCTTTTCTCAGCTTTTCTTTCCTTTCCTCTTTCCTCCTCACTGCTCCTCTTTCCTCTCTTTTCCTTTCCTCTTTACTTCTCTTCTTTTTTATTCTTATTCTGTATTACTATTTTCTCCTTTTTGTCTTATGCTGTTTTTCTCTTTTCTTTCTCCATTCCTCTCTTTTTCAGGCATATTCCCTTATCTCCTTCTCCTGTCTTGTTTTCTTGTCTTTTCTTTTTCTCTCCTCATTTCTTTTCTCTGGTCATTTCTTCCCTTCTCTTTTATCTTCTATTATTTTTTTTTTCTATTATCTGTTCTTCTCTTCCCTCCTCCTTTCTTTCCCTTATTTCCTTTGGTTCTTCTCGTTCCGTCACACCTTCGGCAGCTTCTTCACCTTGTTTTCCTCCTCCTTCTCCTCTTCCTCCTCCTCGGACTTACATCGTTTATTTATTCGTGTTTCTCTAATGGCCTTGTTTTTCCTCTTCACGTTGATCTCTTACCCTCAATCCAGTCGCTCACTCTTCCCCTCTTTTATTTGGCTCGTCTTGGGGTGTTTGTGTTTTTCGATGCTGACGGCTTCGATTATTCATGTTTTTTTTGTGTTTTTTACGTGTGGTTTTGTTTTCTTCACTCATGTTTATTAGTTTGTTTGTGTGTGTGTGTGTTTTTTCTGTTTTTATTCCCCTGCATAGTCACTTCCTGAATCTTCATCTATTTGTGTTTTTTTTTTCTTCTATGCGTTATTGTTTTCTTTTTACAATTTAAGGGAGGCACTGCAGTGTTTATAATGGCACACTTTTTTCAGACCACGTCATCCGCCACTTCAACAACCTTCCTGCATAAGTAATCAATGCGAAAACTATTAACTATAAAATCATATTACCCGATACTTTGCTGTGTTATAAGATCTAAGTTATGAATGACCCCGAACCTATGAACAGCAAGCACTTTAATCTGTTCTGCAAGTCTGTTATGCCTGACGAATACCTCAAATCACTATACAGGCAACCTTGTTAACAGCCACTATGTATTTTCCTGCCTGCTTCTCCATGTTTTCACGTTTCATCTTCTCCTCCTCCTCCTCATATCATTCGTGTTCTTATTAGTCAATTTTCTTTTATTATGCTTTACCAATTAGTCTGTATTCATCTCGTGCTCTTTTCTTGGTCTTTTGTCGAAATCAAGACTCTCTTCATTTCCTCTTGCTTTGTTTCCATATTGCTTTTCTTCACTTTATATCTTTCAGTCTCGTTTTTACCTTCCTTTGACTTTATATTATTACTTGAACTGCTTCTGTGTTTTTGTCTTTCTGTCTGTGTGTCTTTTTCTCTGTTTCTTTGTTTGTCTATTTCTCTCTCTCACTTCCCCTCTTCTCTTTTCTTCTCGTTCTTACCTTCCTTTGACTTTATATTATTACCTGATCTGTTTCTGTGTTTTTGTCTTTCTGTCTGTGTATGTCTTTTCTCTGTTTCTTTGTCTATCTATGTCTCTCTCTCATTTCCCTTCTCCTCTTTTCTTCTCGTCTCTTCTCTTCTTTTGATAACGGTAGAAAAAAAAACAAGAAGCAATGGACATTCTTTTCATTTCTTATCCTCCTCCTCTCACTATTTTATGCCCCACCGAAGCTTCTCATGGACACAGAAGGAGAAGCAAAGTCAGTACCCCAAGAAAAGTGTCTCAATTTATTCTCATTTCTGGTATTTTCCTTTTTTCCTATTTCGTATTTCTCCATTCTCAAACTACGTGCGGTCTTTCTTTGCTGCTTCTTCTTCTGCCTCCTCCTCCTCCTTTCTCTTCCTTAAGTCTAATTCTATCTCCTTCTTCTGGTTTCGCCCACTTTTCTTCTCTTATATTTCCTCCTCCTCCTCCTCCTTCTCCTCCTCCTTCTTTTAGTTTATTTTACACCCAAGAAATATTCGGTTCTTTCGTTTCCATGTCTGTCTTTTTCACTCCTGTCCCTTCCCTTCCCGACATGTCCTCCACTCCTGTCTCCTACACTTCTCCCTTTCTTCCCCTCTTTTTCGCAGTCCATTTTTTCATTCTCGTCTCCTTTCTTAAAATCTTTCCTTCTCTCATTTCTTATCACACTTATTTATTTCTTACGGATTCTTCCTTACAGTAATTCATTTCTCCATTCCTTAATTCAATCATAAGGGAGTCAGTCAGTCAATTATTCGGTCAGTCACCCAGTCAGTCAGTCAGTCAGTCAGTTAGTCACCAATTTTTTCGTATTTAAATCACGTAAAACCGAGAAGTAAGTAAATATGTCTCTCCTGAAATCATTGCTCTTTATGATATTATTAGATTTCTTAATATAGGAATTTCTCTCTCACAAAAAGTCGAAGCGAAAAAGACAAGAAAAATCGGGTAAGTGGCATAAGTTCTAAGTTGACGTAGTTACACACACACACACACACACACACACACACACACACACACACACACACACACACACACACACACAACCCCCCCCCCCAACACACACACATTCTACACCCCCCACTACACACACATACAGAGGTAGGAACAAAAAAAAAAACACGAACACACAAACACGCTAAAAAGAAATCCATAAGGGAGTAAAAAAACAAGCAACAAACAATCCCTTTAACCTCCGAGATAATAGAACGAATCGCTTACACTAATCTCCCCCTCCCGCCTGTTTGCCTGTTTGCTCTTCCGGCAGCTAATAACTTTGTCCCCAGAAAACGCAAGGAAGAGCAAACACGTTATTTCTTTACCAGGTTTCTTTTTAACTTGAAGACTAAAAAAGATAAAGTAAAATATCGTAAGTCAGGACGTTCAGGGCAGGTGAGCTTGTCTAATTAGTACAGGTGAATAGGGATCTCAGGTATTTACAGGTGAGATGGGATGCTTAGAACAGGTATTAGAGGTAAACTTTTGTACTATGTAAAGAAAAGGAAAGTAAAATATCATAAGGCAAGAGGTTGGAGGCGGGTGAGCTTGTCCAATGAGTACAGGTGAATAGGGGTCTTTGTTATCTACAGGTGAGATAGGATGCTTAGAATAGACAAAACAAAAGACTAGAGAAAATGGAAGAAAATAAAGAATAGAGGCAAACCAGAAGGAGGAGGGTAAGGATGATGAAGTGGAGGAGAAGAAGGAGAAAGAGGAAAAGGAGGAGGAGAAAGTATATTAAAATGCTATTTGCTTATATGTGTGTTTGAAAATAAAGAAAAAGAGTTAGAAAGCCGGACACAGACAATACAGATAGACAGACAGACAGACAGAGACAGACAGGCGGACAAACACAGAAACAAAGATAATTCATATAGGTGAGAGAGACATACAGAGACAGACAGGCAGACATATACAGAAACTAAGATTATTCATATTTCAATTTCACGTGGTCACTCTTAGGTTCATATTACTCTTATAACCCACTTTTCTTTATGGTTTTCTAGACAAGGGACAGACAAACAACTGGTGTAATTTTGAGACCCTTGGATGATGCGGTGAGTCAGACAAAATCCAGAAAAAAAACACAAAAGAAAAACATAAGAAAAACACGAACATTACAAGACATTCAGATTTCCATATTCTCATTTTTGGTATTTCATATTTTTTTCTATTTGTTTCCTTTTCTCCCTCATCTCTTCTCATTTATATTCCTTTCTTTTCAGTTTCGTATTTCTTTTTTTCTGCTTGTCCCACCGTCTTTGTTCTTCCTTCATCATTTTGGCATCTCTCTGTTTTCCTTTACCTCTTCTTGGTTCTGTTTCTGTCTCTCTGCTGAACTTTTTTGTCCCTCCTTTCTAATTTTAGCATCTCCTTTTTTCTTTTCCTTCATCTCTTCTTGCTTCTGTTCTCGTCCATTCATTTCGTAGTTTATTTCTGTCTCTCTGTTTCACTTTTTTCTTCCTCTTCCCTCTCTCTTGTTGACACCTTCTTTTCTTTATTTTTCTCTATTTTTCTCTTCTCACTTCTCTTTTTTTCATTCTCTTTGCGTGTCTCTGTCTCACTTTCTTTCTCCCTCCTCCTCTCTTTCATTCTCTATCCGTTACTCTCTTTCATCTTTTCACTTATTTTCCTAACCATCCATTCTCGTAGCTTACTTCTGTCTCTCTTTGTCTCTCCTCCTCTCTTTGTCCCTCTATGGTTGTCTGCTTTGCCAGCCTCCATTTTCTCCTTATCTCACTCCCTATTTCTTTGTGTCCGTCTAATTGGTTTCCGTGTGCCTACCTTTCCACCTCGTTTGATAATTATGTCTCTCCTCTTTCTCCTGTGTGACCCGTGAGTTTGTGCCGGCCTGTGTGTCTCTGTGCCTCTGTCTCGGTGTCTCTCGTTCTCTGTGACCTACCTCTTACTATATTTTTATCTCCAGACAAGCACCTCTTTCCCTCTTACTCGTAGTTCTTCCTGTTGTGCATTTTTCTCTGTTTTTTGTTTCATGGTGCTATTTTATGGTTGCTTTCCTCTCTGTCTTCCTGTCTGTTATTTTCCCTTTTTCTGTCTTCTTAGTATCTGTTTCTACTTACTTGTCTTCTTCTCTCCCTGTTTTCCCGTTTATTTTCTCTGTTTTGTTCTGTTTTCGTACCAATTTCTGTTTGCCTGTCTGTCTCTCTGTCTATCTTTCTGTCAATGTATTTTGTCTTCCTCTGTCTTTTCTGTACCAGTTTCTGCATACCTGTCTTTTTCTCTGTCTTCCTATTCGTTTTATTCTCTTTTCTTCTCTTGTTTTCGTGCTATTTTATGTTTATCTATCTTTCTCTATCAACCTTTTTGTCAGTGTTCTCTCTCCGTATTTCTGTCTACGTACCAATTTCTCTGCACCCGTCTATCTCTCTGTCTTTCTCTCTGTCTGTCTGTCTGTCCGACCGTCCCAGAATCAGAATTACCTGTCACTCTATCCCTCGAGTATACCTGCCCTACCTGACTGACTGACCTGCCTCCGCCTGCCTTGTGAGGAAATGCCAGTCTCTCTCTAACCTCCCCCAACTCTCTCTCTCTCTCTCTCTCTCTCTCTCTCTCTCTCTCTCTCTCTCTCTCTCTCTCTCTCTCTCTCTCTCTCTCTCTCTCTCTCTCTCTCTCTCTCTCTCTCTATCGCTCTCGCTCTCGGTCTCCCAGTCTCTTGGTCTCGCTCTCTCGCGCTAATTCCGACTCGCCCCTAATTTGGCCGGATTGATCATTAGTGAGCAGACGTGCGGCCGCCTAATGGATTCTGATGTGCTCCTTATGTGACGGGGAGCCTTTAATTTTTTTTCTTTATTCCATTCCTCGCCAACGAAACGAAGAAAAAATAGCATGCAAGAGAAGGCTGGATGGAGGGATGGAGGAAGGGAGGGATGGAAGGCTGGACGGAGGGATGGAGGAAGAGAGGGAAGGGAGGGAAGGAGGAAGGAAGGCAGGGACGGAAGGGAAAGGTCAGCCCCGAGGTGGTTTATCTGCTGTTCTGGTTTTCATTCTATTTTGTTTTCTGTGTGTGTTCGTGTGTGTGTGTGTGTGTGTGTGTGTGTGTGTGTGTGTGTGTGTGTGTGTGTGTCCGTGACCTACTCTTGGAAAATCTTTGTGTATGAGAAAAAAAACAAAGAAAAGAAAGTTCAATCTATACTTCTTTTTTTGCTTTCGTTTCTTGTTTCGTCATAAATATTGGTTGAGAGAGAGAGAGAGAGAACAGGTAAGCAAAGGACCAGGTAAAGCTCAGGTGTCACGAGACGTCTCATACAGGTGAAGGCGGAAGGAGTGGACAGGTGTGCGGCGCGACCCTAAGTTCGTGACAGAAATACGTGAATATTTCAGTAATAACAGTCACTTTATACAAGCTGAGGAGTGCAGTGTGTGTGTGTGTGTGTGTGTGTGTGTGTGTGTGTGTGTGTGTGTGTGTGTGTGTGTGTGTTTTCTTAGTGTGAGTGTTTATCTCATGAAAAGGTAAATGCCGAGGGTTCTCTACTTGAGGCAAAAGCAAACTCCGATGTGTATTAAACCCTTTCATGGTCCCGAGTTTTCGTTTTCGTTTATTTTTATTTAATTTGAGTTTGCGTTTTTTTTTCTAAGTTCAATTTACCTAAGTTTATTTTATCTGAGTTATTGTTTATTTCATCTAAGTTTATTTGACCCAAGTTTTCGTTTATTTCCTCTAAGCTTTTGTTTATCTAAGTTTATTTCATCTAAGTTTACTCCATCTAAGTTTTCGTTTATTTCCTCTAAGCTTTTGTTTATCTAAGTTTACTTCATCTAAGTTTACTCCATCTAAGTTTTCGTTTATTTCCTCTAAGCTTTTGTTTCTCTAAGTTTATTTCATCTGAGTTTATATTATCTGAGTTTATTTTATCTAAGTTTTCGTTCATCTAAGTTTATTTCATCTATTTTTGTATCCAAGTTTTCGCTTTTCTTTTCTTTTTTTTGTTTTGTTTTTATGAGTGCGCCCAAAAACGTTCACCGTCGGAATATATTTAGCACACAGACGTAAAGAAATTATGAGAGAAAATTAGACCGCGGCGGAGTAATGCTACCTTGCCTCCGTGGTAAATAAAATAAAATATAATTATACTCCATTAACTCAGAAATAAAAGAGTATCATTACCGGGGACTTTAAATTTGCTTGTCCTTTAAAAGACCTCTTGAAACAAAAAGAAAAAAAGAAAAAAAAGACTGGAGAAAATGGAAGAAAATAAATAATAGAGGCGAACCAGGAGGAGGAGGGTAAGGAAGATGAAGTGGAGGAGGAGGAGGAGGAGGAGGAGGAGGAGAAAGAGGAAGAAGAGGAGGGAGAGGAAGTAGACTTGAAACCCATCAGTTCTACTTTACGCCAAAACAACGCGGTAAGAGAAAGAGAGTGAGAGAGAGAGAAAGAATAAAGAAGAGAGAGAGAGACACGATCACTTTCCTTTGGTAATAGAAATCCAGGTGTAGTAGAGAGAGTCAGAGATCATCGTAGAGTTAATAGCACTTGTTATTCTTTTCCTTATAACTTTTTTGGGCTTAGAGAGTGAACAAGAGAGAGAGAAATTAAAAGAAAGAGAAACACGATCACTTTCTTGCGTTTTTTAATGGGAAGGCGAGTAAAGATTCAGAAATGATCGCATAGTTAGTAGTATTTGCTATTCTTTTACCTTAGAGTTTCTGTGAGCTTAGAGAGAACAAGAGTGAGAAAAAAATAAGATAGATAAACTCGATAACTCTTTTGCGTTAGCGGAAGCGAAGGCGGAAATTCAAGTCACAGGTGATCGCATTCCTATTAGTATCTGCTATCATTCCTTTACCTTAGTTTCTGCGGGCTTGAAGGGCAGCTGGAGGGGAGGAGGGAGAGGAGGGGCAGGGCAGGACGCTTAGGACACTTGCTTACGCCACAACATCGCGCCACGGACGGTCCGGGCGCCGCTTTCGACTCCTCGGTTTGTTTACCTAAAGAGAAGCCCACGAGTTGCCGCGCTCCCGACCCGCACCATCTAACCCACACGTCTTCACCCCAACGCTGCCCGCAGGTAACTGAGGCTCTCGTGCTCCTGTTGGCCCTTCCTCCTCCTCCTCCTACCTTGCATCAGCCATTTCTCCCTCCCTCTCCTCCTCCTCCTCCTCCTCCTCCCGTCCTTCAGTCCTCGCTCCCTTCAAAGGATCATATTGGCATCCTACCTTTCTACCTTTCCCTCTCTCCCTCTCCTTCTCTCTCTCTCTCCCCTGACTGGTTTAACTTGTTCTCGGTCTTCCACTACCTCCCCTACTACTATTATTATTCCCCTACTTCCTTCTCCCTTTCCCCTCGCTCTTGTCCTGTTCCGCTGTTCCCCTTCCATTCAGCTCACAGCTTTGCCTCTCCCCCTTTACTCGCTCCTTCCTCCCCTTCCATTAGCATTGTTGTTCTCTCTCCCGCCTTACATCACAGACCCTCATCTCCCCTCGCTCTCCCCTTTCTCTTCCCTCTCTCCCCTCGCTACGTTGTTGCCTCTACGTCAATCCAAGTCCCTCTGGTTTCCACCTCCATGTCACACCAAAATTTCCCATCGACCCTTACTCGACTCGACCCCCTCCCTTCCTCGCCCCTTGTGACTTCACCTTGATTTCTTTTTCCTCTTCTTCCTCTACCTCCTTCCCCTGTTCCTCTTCCTGTTTCCTTTTCATCCTCTCAAGCTCTCTACCTTCTCCTCCTCCTTCTGGCTCTCTTTATCCTCTTTTCCTCTTCTAACTTCACTCTGATTTGGTTTTCCTTCTCCTCTACCGTCTCTATTACTCCTCCTCCATTTTCCTGTACTTCATCAAGCCTCGTCTGACTCCCCTTTAATTTTCATTTTCCTCATTCTACATTACCTCCCCCTCTTGCTTCTTTCCCTTCTTCCTATACTTCTTCAAGCACTCCTTTGCCTCTCCTCCTCCTCCTTTCCTCCTCCTCCTATACCTTCTTCTCTTTCTCCTATTCTCTTTACTTCTTCAAGCCTTCCACCTCCTTCCCCTTCTGAGTTTCCTCCTCCTCTTCCTCCTCCTCCTCAGCGCACCTCTCTCCCTTTCCTTCCCTTGTCTAATACTAACAGCACAGATTTGCAAAACATACTGGCCCACTGAAGCAGGTAGCCTCGTTATTAGCCGCGAAAGTTTTTCTTGGTTATCTTCTACTTACTTTCCTCCTCCTCTTTTTTAGCACCCTCTATTGCTCCTCCTCCTCCTTTTCATACTCCCTTTGTTCTTCTTCTTCCTCCTCCTCTTGCTCCTCCAACGCCTTCTTCTCCATCCGCGCCGCTTTTCATAGAAGTTTGAGGAAAGAAAGGCTGTAACATGCGAACAGACTGCAATGATCCTCCAGGAGATGTTCAGATTCCCCGTCCCGAAACTTTGCCGCCAAACTCGCGATGTTCTCTTGTTCTCGTGACTTCATTTCGCCTCCGCCGCTGCTGTTGTCATCCTCGGAGCAAAGATGAAACAAGTGGAAACGTAAGAGGTTCCTAAGACGCTTTAATTGTTTTCGTGCTTGTACTTCTGGGTTTTGGTGTAAGTGGAGGCGTGTGTGTGTGGGTGGGTGTCTAGCTATGAGGGATTTAATTGTGTGTAGCTTGCCTTTGTGCCTTTGTAACAAGTGTAGCGAGGCAGACCACGGTTTAATTGTACGAGTCTTTCCGGGTGATCTCCTCTGTAGCAGGTGAAATGTAGCAGTACCTTTGTTGGGGTATTTTAACGATGGAATGTACTTTTGATGCGGTAATTGTTCTCTTAATTTTCTGTTTCATCTTTGTTTTGTTTTTATCTTTATTTATATCTTGTTTTCTTATTCATTTATTTTAACTTGGGAATGTGCCTTAAATTCGATACTTTTTAATTTAATTTTCTCTTTCATCGCTATTTTAGTCTGATCTTTATTTCGTCTTATTTTTCTCATTCGTCTTTTTTATTCCACCTTTTATTTACATCTTTTTTTCCTTTTCTTTCAATCTTTTATACATATATCTATTTTAGTCTTCTCTTTTTTCCTTTCCTTCCAATCTTTTATACATATATCTATTCTATTCTTCTCTTTTTTTCCTTTCCTTCCAATCTTTTATACATATATCTATTTTAGTCTTCTCTTTTTTCCTTTCCTGCCAATCTTTTATACATATATCTATTTTAGTCTTCTCTTTTTTTCCTTTCCTTCCAATCTTTTATACATATATCTTTTCTAGTCTTCTCTTTTTTACCTTTCCTTCCAATCTTTTATACATATATCTATTCTATTCTTCTCTTTTTTTTCCTTTCCTTCCGATCTTTTATACATATATCTATTCTAGTCTTCTCTTTTTTTCCTTTCCTTCCAATCTTTTATACATATATCTATTCTATTCTTCTCTTTTTTTCCTTTCCTTCCAATCTTTTATACATATATCTTTTCTAGTCTTCTCTTTTTTTCCTTTCCTTCCGATCTTTTATACATATATCTATTTTAGTCTTCTCTTTTCGTCCATCCTTTTTCTCATTCATCTATTTTCATTTATTCTATTTTTTTATTTCCATTTATATTTCCTTTTCTTCTAATCGTGTATACATATGTTCTACCTCAGTGCCTAGCTATATAGAACCATACTTTCTCATCCATTTATTTTTGCTCCTATATTTTATTCTTATCTTCATTCTATCTTATTTTCTCCTCCATCTTTTTTTTATTTATTCCATCATTTATTTCATTTCCTTCTAATCGTGTATGCATGTGTTCTACCTCCGTGCATAGCTATATAAAACCTCAATATTTTATCCTTTTTTTCTTCTATTTTACTTTCTCCATCTTATTAATTCCACCTTTTATATCCATTTATATTTTGTTTTCTTCTAATCGTGTATGCATGTTTTCTACTCCGTGTAATGCTATATAAAACCTCAATATTTTATCCTTTTTTCCTTTTTTTTTTTTACTTTCTCCATCTTTTTTATTCCACCATTTATTTCCATTTTTATTTTATTTTCTTCTAATCTTGTATGCATGCGTTCTACCTCCGTGTATAGCTATACAGAACCATAAATTCTCATTCACTCCACCCCGCGTTGCACATTTCAGCTTATCTTTAACGCGGCTCCTCTACGCTCCCCTCCCAAATCTAATTAACGTTCCATCTTTGTCTGGAGACGCGGCCATATATCACCTTTGTCTTTATAGTAATTGCATCAACGTTACTCCCTTCTCCACTCCTTTAGGCAAACACGATACGTCAGGACTCACTGTTTTGTGCTAACTTGAGAGACATCCTCCTCATCATCATCATCCGCATCCTCATATAGCATCGTCATCAATAACAACAGCAGCAGTTATGGATAGTTCACTGCATGACAAAGGTATCTCCCAACATTCCTGACCTTTCACTGTCTAATGTTAGTGTGTTCTATATTCCTCAGGTAAATTCACTTATATCATTGCTCAAATTCGTATTGTGTCTGCACTAACGTCTTCAATTTCTGGCTTACTACGCTGTTTCTGCATTTATCATTATCTTATCAGGTATACGTAAGATATAACCTCCCCAAGTCCATTGCTCGCTCATAGTCACTAGTAAAAATTTCCTCAACCTTTGTCTGTTCTATGCATAAAAAATATATTGGCATTCCGCATAAGCTGGTAACTTCATTATTCCATCTCGTCAAGGGCTTACGTTTTTGGGTCTTTTTGCGTCAGTTCCGTCCCGATCACATACTCTTTTTGCCCATCACATGTCCTCTTTCCTACATCTGGGAACTTCTTTTTGCTTAACTTTAATATTGTCATTGTTATTTCTTCTGCTTTCGTTTGGTATTTCGTCCATTTTCAAGTATTTATGTCAACCATTATATTGTTCTCTCATATATGCCCAAATCATTGCTATATTCTTTACTCCTATTATTATTTCATCCACTTTCGTCTATGTTTTTTTTGTCCATTTACAACTTATCTATTATTGTGACTTCGTTGATCTTTTCCGGCGTCAGTATAAAGTTTAATAGCCGCTGTTTTCACCCTTGTAGCAACAGTCAAGAACTTTATAGTGGACTTTCTTTACGTTCTTGTGTCGAATCGTCCTTCTCTGCTAACGAGATACCCGGGATACCTGTGCTCTAGAGTCCTGCCAACCTGGTTACCTCTCTGAAATATCGCAGGAGAGGGAGTTTGTAGGGTGGCTTAAGGGAGGGAATCTGTAGAGGAGGGAGCTTGTAGAGTAGGGTAGTGGAGTCTATAGAGTTGCTTAGGGGAAGGATGTTGTAGAGTAGCTCAGGGAGGGAGTATAAAGAGTTACATAGGAGAAGGAGTCTGTGTAGCACGTTAGGAGTGGAGAGAGCCTTCTGCCGCCCCTCGTCACGGCTCATTGGCGCACCCTAAGCAGTTGTTAGATTACCGAGTGGAAATAATTTTTACTCGCGAAGAAGTAATTTGCTTTTAAGGAGGAGGTGGAGGAGGAGGTGAAAATGGGGAAAATAAGTAGGTAGGAAAAAAGGAGAGGTGGAGGAGTATGAGGAATAGACTGGGAAGGAAGAAAAGAGAAGAGGGAAAGAGAAAACTGGAAACAGAACAAGAACAAGGAGATTCTTTAAGAAAAGGAGGGGCGAAAATAAAAGAAAGAAGTAGATAGGGAAAAGAAGAGGAGGAGAAGAAAGCTGTAGAAGAGAAGAAAAGAAAAGAAGCGCAAGATTAATTGAAGGGAAAGAAGAAGAATGGAAAAAAAATATGAGATAGAAGAGGAAGAGGAGGAGGAGGAGGAGGAGGAGGAGAAGAACAAGATTAGTTGAAAGTAGGAGGAGGAGGATGGAGAAGAGGAAATGGTGAATGTAAATAGGGAAACAGAAGAAGACGAAGAACGAGAACAAGGAAAACAAGAAGAAAACCAAAATGAAGGAAAAGAAGAAGGGAGAGAGAAACACATTAGTCTCCGCTCAATCATCATCATTTTCTTCGTTTCTGCTTCATATAACTCGAATGATTGTCAGTAATTTTCATATTGTTTAAGGTGCATATTTCACTGCGCTCAGAACCGACTCGTATTCCTTGTAATTAAAGCCACCGGTAACGAGAGAGAGAGAGAGAGAGAGAGAGAGAGAGAGAGAGAGATCCCATATGGGTTCTCTTGAAATAATCTGCGCCATTTCCATTCCTGATTCCTCGGCTTTTCCCATATAGAGAGTCTAATTCCGAACCATAATTTAGGAGAGAATTGGATCCCTTAAATATCCGCCTAAGTAGAATATTTGGCGGATCCTTTTCCTAATTAATTTCTTGGGCCTTCTTCTGTAGCACTTTTCTTTCTTTTTAATGACATCGTATTATCTTTTTTTTCTTTCTTTTCTTTTCTCGTCTCGCCTTGTCTTGTCATTACCCTCCATTGTTCTTTCGCCTCATTTTTTTTCTCTCCTTTCTCGTCTGGGAGTCTTTTTCCTTCGTCCTTCCTCAGTCTTTCTTTATTATTATTATTATTATTATTACTGCGTCTCTTTCTTCTAGTTCTCCTTCTCTTCTTCCTCTTCTTCCTCCTTCTTCTCATCGTCGGTTCCTGCTCCTTTTCCTCTTTCTCTTCCTCGTGGTATTTCTCCTTCTCTCTCTCCTCGTCTATTTCATTCTAATCCTCATTTTCCTCTCAGCTCCACTCCTCCATCACCTCTTTTCCTATTCCTCCTCTCCAGCATCCATTTCCCCCTGTTCTGTTTTCTTTTCCTCTTTATTCTCGTCTTTTTCTCCTTCGCAACCTTTTATCACATCCTCTTTATTCTCCCTTATTGTAGACTCTTTTATTTCTCCTTTTACCCATCTTCCATTTCTTTTTTCATTTATCTTTTCCATATTCTTCTTGTGTTTTCATCCCTATCTTCTTTCTCTCACCTCCATTTTTATCCCACCTTATTGTGTACTCATCTCCTATTCATTCTTTCTCTTCAGCATCTGCTTCCATCTACCCACACAACCTCCATCTCTTCCTCCTCTTCATCATCACTACCACCACCATCACCATCACCATCACCACCAGCCCCTTAACCTGCCCTCATCACCTCGCGTCTCGGACCTGCTCACCCTGTCCTGCCTTCTCCGCGGCCTGCCACTCATTCCGCATTTATTTACAGGCCGAGGAGACACCAGTGGCCTGCGAGCATATTTCACACCGAGTCCAAAACAATAAAAGGAAGATTATCTGATTTGCATGTAAATCGAATTTGGAGAAACGCTTAGAACGGCCTGAGAGAGACTGTCGGTACCTGTTTCTGTTTCGCCCTTTATTTTAGCTCTTGTCTCTGTCTCTGTCTCTATCTGTTTATTTATCTTATATTCCTGTTTGTCCCTCTCTTCATCTATTAAGCTTATATGTCTGGTTCTTCCTATTTACCGCTTCTCTTTGTGTCTCTCTCTTTCTCTTTATATATATTTATCTCTTCGTCTGTCTATGTCTGTTTCTTTTTCTGTATATGTTTATCATATATACTTGTTTTTCCTTTTGTTTTATTTCTTCTCTGTCTCATTTTCTATTGCTGTCTCTGTATATATCTTTGAATCTGATATACTTGTATTTTTTCCCTAATTTACTTCTTTTCTTTGTCTGTCTATCTTTGTCTATCTATCTATCTTATATATTTTTTTCTTCATCTGTTTTCATTCTTCTCTCTGTATCGTTCTCTCTCTGTCACTATCTCCTTATCTATATATCTTTCCATCTTTTTCGTGTTCTTTATTTCTTTCTCAATAGTCGTCTTCTTCCTACCGTTTTTTCTGCATGTTTTTTTTTTCTTCTCTTTTTTTCGTCTGGTCTCCATTTCTCTATTCCTTCCTCTTCATTTATTGCCCTCCATCGATTCATGTTCTTTCTATCTTTTTTTATCCGCATACTCCATCGTTCTCTCCGCCATTTTCATTTATTTGTTCTTTCTCTCCTCTCTGTTTCCTTTTTTTTCTTTTTTTTATGTTCCTGACCCCCCCCGACACGCTATATACAGTACCTTCCACTTTTTTCCTATCATTTTTTTGCTCTCTTCTCTCCCCTTTTCTTTCATCTCTATCTCCATATTTTATTTTAATTCATCCATTTCTTATTCCTTTCTCTTTTTGCTTCGTCATCATCATCTCGCAATTATTAATATTTTTTTTCTTTATATATTTTTTTCTTACTTTTTCCTTTCTTTTTTTCTTTTTCTCCTCCATATTTTATTTTAATTCATCCATTTCTTATTCCTTTCTCTTTTTGCTTCGTCATCCACATCGCTTCCATTAATTCTTTAGTTTCTCTTTATTTATTTGCATCTTATTACTCTTTCCTTCTTCTCTCTTCTATTTTCTTCCTCTCTATCTCCATCTTTTACTTTAATTCATCTATTTTTGTATCTTTTTCTATTTCCTTCGTCATCCACACAACTTCCATTCATTGATTAGTTTCCTCTTTATCAATCTGTCTCTTCCCCTTACATTTTTCACTCACTCACTCTTTTCTCGACCAATTCTCATATTCCAATTTCTCTTCATCTTTCCTCTCCATCCATATCCCTTTTTCTCCTCCCCTGTATCTCTCTCTTCCATTTGCCTTTCCACCCTCACTCTCACCTTTTTGTTTCTCCTTATTTTTCGCCATAGGGCAATACACATTTTTAGGACTGGCGTGTGTTTCATAAATATTGCTGAGTCGGGGCTGAGTTGACATCTGAGTTAAAGCCATCAGCCATACCGAGAGATAGACAGATAGACAGACAGACGGCAGAAGGACACTAAAGTAGGAAAGAATTAAGACAGATATACAGACAGACAGACAGATGGACAAGCAGACAGAGGACCAGAAAGATATATAGATAGACAGACAGAAAGAGACAGAAAGGTAACAAAGATGAAACGGTAAAAACAGATTAACGAAAACAAACAGATTAACGAGAAGAGAAATGGAGACACGCAAAAAAAGAGAGACAGATGATGAAAGTACACAGACGCAAATATGCGCACTAAAGAAAAAAAAATAGAAAATAAAGTGAAAACATAAAAAAACAAAGAAAACGATAAGAAAGAAACATTACAAAAACACAACCACGGTACCCCCAAATATAAATAAACAAAGTGGAAAGAAAAAGAAAACGAAAAGAAAACTTGAATAAAATGTAAATACATGCATGATAAAAGGAGAATAAATAAAAGATGGAGGAGGAAGAAGACAAAAAAGTAAGCCCTGCAACGCGCCTCCGAAATGGTATTCATATTCGTATGGACAAACATATTTCAGAGCCTCGGCGAAATTAAAAAATACGTCAGCCTTTTCGCCTCCCGCTCTTTTTTTATTATCTAAAGCTGAAATAAGAGGAAAGATAAATTATCCATTGACATTTGACCTAAAATTTACGGAAGGTGCAGAGAGAGAGAGAGAGAGAGAGAGAGAGAGAGAGAGAGAGAGAGAGGAAACAAAACAAAGAGAAATTGGTTTACTGAATACGCCAGAAAACATTGACGAAAAATTACGACTATGAGAATGATGCCAATGATAATGATAATACTAAGAAGAAGAACAACTACAACAAGAGCAAGAAGAACAGTTAGAAGAAGAACAAAAAGAGGAAAAAGAAGAGGAGTAAGAACAAGAACAAGAAGCTTAAGAACAAGAACGAGCAGAAAAAGATTAAAAAAAACGAAGAAAAACTAAAAAAAATATTAGAAAGAAGAAAAAAATGAAGATGAAAAAAAAGGAAACGAAAAAAGCAACAAAAAAGACCCAAAAATGAGGACTTTAAAGAACAAAAAACAGTAACAACAACAACAACAGCAACAACAACAACGACAAAGTCACCACCACTAATAGTAACACTAACAACAACAACAATAATAAAAATAACGTTAATAGATGCATAATTTAATGAAGCGTTCGGTTAACAAGGGCGGGCGGTCAGGGAGATGAATGAGGCGACGATGTATTCATTATTATGCATTATGGCCAAATTTATTCATCCTTACGGCGTACCTGTATTCATGTGTTAAGGTGTGGAGGAGGAGGAGGGGGAGGGGGAGGGGGAAAGAAGAAGTAGGAGGAGAAAAAGGAAGACGATGAGGAGGAGGAGGACGAGGACGCGGACGAGGAAGAGGAGGTGGAGGACGAGGAGGAGGACGAGAAGGAGGAGGAGGAGGAGGGAAACAAGGAGAATGAAAAAGAACGAGAAGTAAAAAGAGAGAAAGAAGGAACGAAAAGAAGTGAAAGAAAAAAAGATGAAAAATAAATAGGAAGAGAAAAAAGTTATTGGAGACATAGGAGGAGAAAAGAAAAAGAAATGAAAGTAGAAATAAAAGAACAGAAAGAAAGCGAAAGGAAAAGAGAAGAAAACTAATAGCAAGAGGAGAAGCCTTTTGGAGGAGGAGGAAAGAAAAAGGAAGAGAGAAAAAGAGAGAAAAAACAAGTAGGAAGAAGAGAAAGCCATTTGAGAAGGATAAAAAGAATTAGAAGAGAGAGAGAGAGAGAGAGACCCAAAGAGAGCACAGTCTGATAAGCGCAGTGCAAATAAGTTTAACCGAACAAGCAGAAGAGAAGAAGAAAGATAGGTGAAGAAATTGAAAAAAAAATACAAAACACTGAAGAAATTTGGTGATAAGGACGATGGTGGTAGTGGTGGTGGTGATGGTGGTGATGATGGTGGTGCTGGTGCTGGTGGTGACTGCCATTTCCAAGACCAAAGCAATTTCACAAGTATATTGCAGACGTGTCAACCTTTCTTTCACAATCTTTCACTTTCTTCCTTCCTCCTCCTTCCTTCCGTCCTTCCTTCTTTTTCAATCTCGATCTCCCCTTCCAATCCTATCATAAATTTAGCTCCACTCCTTCCGTCTGTCACTTCCTCCTACCTTCTTTCTTTTTTTTCCTTCCCTCCTTCCCTCCTTTCTTTTTTTCCTATCCACAATCGTCTCTTTTAATTCTTCTCATCTGCCTTGTCTCTTCCCTTTATCCTCCTCTCGTTTCCCTCCTCTTCCAGTTTCCTCTCATTTTCTCCCTCTTCTTCCCTCCTTTGCTCCCATCCTACCTTCTTCTCTCACACTTCTTTCTCGTTTCTTTCTTTCTCCTTCGTTTCTTGCCTCTTCCATTCTTTGCTTCTAACCTACTTCATTCCATTCTAATGCTCTCTCATTTGTCCTCTCTCCGCTCTTCCTTGCTCTACTTCTAATCTTCACTCCCAACCTTCCTTCCTCTCTTGCCTTTCTGCTCTCTCGCCTCTCTCCTATCCTCATTTCTTCCCTCTTCTTCCACCCCTTACTCCCAATCTGCCTTCTTCCCTTCCTCTCTCGTCTTACTCATCTGTCTCTCTCCTTCGTTCCCTATTTCCCCACGAACACATTTCCGGAGACAAACTGGAAAAAACACCATGTTACCTTCGTGACGTGAGGGAAATTAGCTTTCACGCGTGCCAGGGTTGAACGTAAACCTCAAGTGGAACATGATTGGGTTTAGGGGAACATGGAAAAGGACATGGGAAGAGAAGGAGCATTTGGGGAAGACATGGGTAAGAGGGAGTACTTGAGGAGGACATGGGGGGAAGAGGAAGCGCTGGGGAAGACGTGGGAAGCAGAGGGAGTACTGGGGAATGTCATGAAAAGAGACGGAGCAGATGGGGAGGGCATGGGAAAGAGAGAGCACTGTGGAAGAACATGGGGGTACGGGAACATGAGGGAAGGACATGGGAAGAGAGGGAGCGTTTGGGAAGGACATGGGGGAGAGAGGGAATACCTGAAAAGGACATAGGGGTAGAGGAGGCACTGCCGAGGATATGAGGACCAGAGAAAGCATTTGGAAAGGACATGGAAGAGAGAGAACATTCGGGAAGGACATGGAAAGCTGAGGGAGCATTTGGAAAGGACATGGGAAGAGGAAGTACATGGAAATGGTATGGGGAGCAGAAGGAGCATTGGTGGGAGGACATGGGAAGAGAGATCATTGGTTCGGACATGCTACTAAAATATAAGAGGAAATGTTTTAAGGAATAGTTGGTTTAGGAAGTTGGAAAAAGGAGGCCGGTTTCATTTGTTTTCCCTTCTCATTCTCATTTCTTCTCTTTATTTATTCCTTTCTCGTCTTTATTGTTTTCCTTTCTCATCCTCACTTTTTCTCATGGTCGTTGTTTTCCTTTTTTTGTCCACATTTATTCCTTGCTAATCGTCATTTATTCCTTTATCATCATCATTGTTTTCCTTTCCCATCCTCATTTTTTTCTTATCATTTTTTTCTTGTCATTTTTTTTCTTTCCTATTCTCATTGCTTTCCTTTGGTTTGCATGGAACAGTTTGGTCAGGCGAGAATTTCCTGACGCTCCACACACGAGAGAGCCTTTTCGAAACACAGAGCCTTTGATTGAAGACTCGGGGCCGTCCTGAAGGGCTTAGCACCATACAAACGTTTAGGGAGGGAAGGAAACGTTGTGTCGCGGAGACTATTACCAACAAATGCCCGTGATGTGACAAGCTGCCTCACGCAAGTCCTGGAGGAGATTGAAAGGACGGGATTAAGGTCATTGCACTTCTGTCGATCAAATTTCTTATTCGAATACACACGTTAAAATGAATTAGAATCTTTTTTTATCACTTGTTTAAAAAATATACCTAGAGCGCTTTTATTTTTGCAATGAAATATAGACGATGCTCCAAATTGAGTAGCGTCCAGTCTCCCATAAAAAGAATATCAACTAATTAGGACAGAAAACAAATTAACGTCGTCTTTTCTAACTTTCTTGTGTGAAGGAAACGATTCGACAGTTTTAGAGCATGCTGGAAGAAGGAAAAAAAATAGAATGTACTCGTTTTCAGTTAAAAGGAGCTTGTTTTAAAATGCATTAGGTGACAGCAAGAATTCAAGAGTTTTAAAGCATTTTGGAAGAGAAAAATGACGAAGGTAATGTAACTCGTTTTTACTTAAGAGGGACTTTTTTTGAAATGCATTTGGTGACAGCAAGAATTCAAGAGTTTTTAAAGAATGCTGAGAGGAAGGAAAATAACATTATCTAGCTCCTGCTCAGTTTAAAGGAGCTTGTTTTGAAATGTATTAGGGAACAGCAAATATATAAAAAAAAAACAATAGAATGTACTCGTTTTCAATTAAGAGAAGCTTCTTTTGAAATGTTTTGAGCGACAGCAAGTAAAAGATGAATAGAATGTAACTCCTATTCACTTAAAAGGAGCTTGTTTTGAAATGTATTAAGGAACAGCAAGTATAAAAAAACAATAGAATGTACTCGTTTTCAACCAAGAGAAGCTTCTTTTGAAATGTTTTGAGCGACACCAAGTAAAAAAAAAAAAGAATAGAATGAAACTGATATTCAATTAAGAGGAATGTGTTTTCGAATGTTTCAAGTGACGGCAAGTAAAAAATAATATAATGCACTCGTTTTTAATTAAGAGAAGCTTGTTTTTAAATGTTTTGAGCGACCGCAAGTAAAAAATGAATAGAATGAAACTCTTATTCAATTAAAAGGAATATGTTTTGGAATTGTTTAAGTGACAACAAGTAAAAAAAAAAAAAAAAGAATATTCGTTTTCAACTAAGAGAAGCTTGTTTTTAAATGTTTTGAGCGACCGCAAGTAAAAAATGAATAGAATGAAACTCGTACTCAAAAAAAATGTGTTTTGGAATTGTTTAAGTGTCAGCAAGTAGAAATAATTGTACTCGTATTCAATTAAGAGAAGCTTGTTTTTAAATCTTTTGAGCGTCAGCAAGTAAAAAATTAATAGAATGTAACTCCTATTCAAATAAAAAAATGTGTTTTGAAATGTTTTAAGTGACAACAAATAAAGATAATTGTACTCGTATTCAATTAATGGGAGCTTGTTTTGAAATGTATTAGGCGACACCAAATAAAAAATGAATAGAATGTAGCTCCTATTCAATTTAAAAGAATGTGGTTTGGAATTGTTTAAGTGACAACACGGAAAAATAATTGTACTCGTATTCAATGAAGAGAAGCTTGTTTTGAAATGTTTTGAGCGACAGCAAGTAAGAAAAAAGAATAGAATGAAACTCGTATTGAATTAAAAGGAATGTGTTTTAGAATGTTTTAAGTGAGAGCAAGTAAAAAATAATAGAATGTACTCGTTTTCAATTAAAATTAGCTTGTTTTCAAATGTATTAGGCGACACCAAATAAAAAATGGATAGAATGTAGCTCCTATTCAATTTAAAAGAATGTGGTTTGGAATTGTTTAAGTGACAGCAAGTAAAAATAATTGTACTCGTATTCAATTAAGAGAAGCTTGTTTGGAAATGTTTTGAGCGACAGCAAGTAAGAAAAAAGAATAGAATGAAACTCGTATTGAATTAAAAGGAATGTGTTTTAGAATGTTTTAAGTGACAGCAATTAAAAAAAAAGAGAATACTCGTTTTCAATTAAGAGGAGTTTGTTTTAAAATGTATTAGGCGACACCAAGTAAAAATGAATAGAATGTAGCTCCTATTCAATTAAAAAGAAATGTGTTTTGGAATTGTTTAAGTGACAACACGGAAAAATAATTGTACTCGTATTCAATTAAGAGAAGCTTGTTTTTGAAATGTTTTGGGCGGCAGCAAGACGGGTTAGAAAATTGTGTGCGAGTTGTCAAGGTGAGTGTCAGGCAATTCGAGGCGATCAGGGTGAGTAATGTGCGTAGGCGAGACAGGTGACATAGCAGCTTTCTGTGGCTCAGGGCGAGAGTGTTGGTGCCTCCTCCCGCTGTCAAAATACTCGACGTTGTGACCATTGCATCGAAGTGACAGAATATTCGGGTTTGTCAGGTTGGTTCTGGTTCATCTATTATTCAGGTTTTATCTATCATTCGCTTATCTCTTGGTTCTTATTTCAGGTTTCAATCAGTTTCCTTTTTTTAATCATTCTCGTTTTGCTATTTTCCTCTTTTTTTTTTCTTCTCATTAATTCCAGTCCAACTTTTCTATCCTTCTTTCTCCTCTTTATATCATTCTTGTATCCATTATTTTCCTTTCCTTTCTCTTTCTTTGCCTGTCTTTCTTTCCTTCTTTCTTTTGCCTTTCTGTCTTTCAATCTCCGTTTCCTGTTCTTCGTGCTCCTCCTCAATGCCTCGTCGATTTCCTTTTCATATTTCTTATTTGTTTTCCTTTTTCCTTTATTTTTTTTCTTCCTTTCTCCTTTCTTACTTCCATTTTTACTTTTTTTCTTCTTTCTTTCTTTCAATTTCCCTTCCCTGTTCTTCGTGTTCCTCCTCAATGCCTCGTTCCTTCTCGCCAACACACGACGTGAGACGAATCGTTCCTCGCCAGGCTGTTCTCATGCACAAATTGGTCGTTTTCCACCTGACTCTTGGGACTTCTCACCCCCCTTCCTTCCACTCCCTTCTTCATCCCCCCAAACCTGCTGCAGCCCCCCACCGTCCCCTCCTTATTCCCCCTTCATCCTTACTCACAGCCCCCCTTCCCACCTTCTAATTCTCACCCACACTATTAACCTCCCTTCTCTTGGCCTTTTTCTCCCTCTCACCTTTCCTTACCTTACCTTACCTTATCTTACCTTTTGCTTACATCACTCTTTCCTTAACTTACCTTACCTTACCTCACCTTGCCTTACCTTACCTTACCTTACCTTATATTATCTTACCTCACATCCTTCCCTTTTTCTTTCCCCTTATCTATTTCATCTTTCTTTTTCTCCTCCTCTCCCTTTCCCTCCTCGCCCTCGTCCTTGCCATCCTCTTCCTCCTCATTCTCCTTCTCTTCCTCTCATTCATTCTCCTCCTCCTTCTCCTTCCTTCACCAACACTCCAGGATATTCGCACCGCTCTCTCTCACTCCTTCTCCTACTCCTCCTCTTCCCTCTTCTCTCCTCGCTCTTACCTCAGTTTGTTTGTCCTCGTCACTCTCCCTTCCTCTTCCTCCTCCTCCTCCTCCTCCTCCTCCTCGTCCTCCTGGGCCAGACACGGTCATTTCATTAGTTAATCCCCAAAGGCGTCGTTTTCTCACACGTCTTCCATTATTTCATGTTTTAACCTCCTTCGTTTGTGTCTTGTTGCTGTTTGTCTCCTGAACTGCCTCTGTTTGGTACGCAGGAATAGAGGAGGAGGAGAAGGAGGAGGAGGAGGAGAAAGAGTAGTATAAGAGAGGAGTAGTAGGTGTGTA
The DNA here is from genome assembly GCF_024679095.1 of Eriocheir sinensis. NCBI lineage: Eukaryota > Metazoa > Arthropoda > Malacostraca > Decapoda > Varunidae > Eriocheir > Eriocheir sinensis. Next base: position 26,217,276 of record NC_066513.1, read on the forward strand.
AATGAAGAGAAAATGTGAAAGACTGGAAGGAAAAGAGAAGCAGAAGATGGTATAGAGAAGACTGAAGGGATAAATAATTAGAGAAAAAAGATGGTATGAGAAAGACTGAAGGGATCAATAGTTAGAAGAAAGATAAGTATTAGGGATAGTTGTGATAAAGACAGGAAGAAGAGGACAGTGAAAAAGAGAAGAAAGGAATGAGAAGAGTTAGATGCAGGAAATGAGAAAGAAGGGAAAGAGGAAGGAGGAGGAGACTTAGATAGATGAGGGGAGAGAAAAGAACGAGAATTATCTTGAAAGAGAAAAATAGGTGTGTCTAGGGAAGAAAAAGAAGGGCAAAAAGAAAAACAGGAAAAAAACAAAAGAGAAACAAAAGGCGTCTATGCAACTGAGACAAAAAATAATAAAAATACGAACCAGTAAAAAGAAAGATAATGAAGAAATCGAATAAACAAACAAACAAAAAAAGCACTCGACAAAAAAAATACCAAAAAAAATCATAAAGAAAAACCTTGAACACATCGACAACTTATACAAAAAAAAAAAAAAAAAAAACACGTGGCATAACTCATCACCCCATTATCACAAAGTTAAGTAATTGTCACACTAATGAGATGCATCATTAAGTCGGCCGTATATGCTAATTGCCATAAACACACACACACACACACTTACACACGCACACACACACACTTACACACACACACACACGGCTAACTAATTTTATTTTTCTCCTCACATTTTTTCTCTCAGCCTCCGCCGCCGCCGCATCATCTTCAGGCCTTAATAATTCGTACCTGGCCACTAATTACCGTTGAGACTAATTAATTCATCCACCTGTTTGATAATTAATGACGACGGAGGACAAATTTATCGTACCGTAAATTACCGTGCGCAAATGAGTTCAATAATCCGTCGATAATTATATATTGTTGTTCTGGGATACATTGTTGGTTTTCTTTTTTTTTCTTAGCTTTTGCGGATATTGAAATTAGTTTTCGTTTGTGTTGTGGCTTTGGTGTTGTCGTGGAGATGGTGTTCGTGGTGTTGTGGCTCGAGGGGGAGGTGGAAATTGGTGGTGGCGAGGGTGGTGGTGATGTTGCTTCCTGTGGTGATAGTATTGGCGATTGTGGTGGTTGTTGGAATGGTAGTGATGATGGCGATGGTAGTGAGTGATTGTGGTAGTAGGGATGGTGATGATGGTGGTGGTAACAGTAGTAGTAATGAGGATAGGGAAGGGAATAAAGAGTGTGGTGATGAAAATAATGGTGGTAGTGGTAGTAGTAATGGTGGTGGTAGTGATGGTGATGGTGGTGGTGATGGTGATTCAAACAATAAATATTAGTGAACTCAAATAGATTTCCTTCACGTGGGGTTCAGCGTCACCTCACCTTTTTTTTAGCTCTCACCTGCGTCGTGTTTCCGTGGCGCCTCCAGGTGAGACGTGATTCAATTAACCTGGAAATTCGTGTCCCAGCAGAGCCGCGGGTCGGCGCTACTCGGCTCGGGGTAAAGGATGCGACGCCAAGCCATTGTGTCGCTTTATATAATGGACGTTGCGTAAAACAATTGGATCGAGGCTTTGTGTTGTTTTATTCTTATCTATTCGTTTGTTTGTCGCTTGATTTAGCTTTTGTTTTGCCCTTCGTGTTGTTTTCTGTTTACCATTCTTCTTCTTTTTTGATATATCCTTTGCTTGATATTCTTTTTCTTCCGCCATTTGCGTTGTTTACTAATCCTGGAAGTTTCTAGTTTAACCGTGGATGAATTAATGAAAGCCTTGAAAGAAGGGAATAAGGAAAAACTGAAGGATGTTGCGTAATCCAAGATGCTGGCAATGTGTGAATGACATTACCTCGATTCACACGCTGTTCTTTGTCCTGTTGAGGGAGTGAATAGGGTAACAGTATACAGGGAAGAATGTCACCGGGTAAAACTGAAGGAGATAGCATACTCATTGATCCTGGCAGTGTGTGAATAACAGTACCACGAGTCACACGCTGTTCTTTGTCCTGTAGAGGGAGATAATGGGGTAACAGTATAAAGAAAGTCTCCATCTCTCTAAACCCCAGAAATGGTTTGCAGAATACCTGAGGAGGAGAGGCAGCAATACACTAACCATTCCACGACTCTCAAAGGTTCACAAAAAGATATCCCGCCGAGGGCACAGAAAACCCTCACCGATGCTACCTGGCTTTTCCTTTAACTTTTATCTTCAACTTCGACTGAAATACTGTAGTTCACATTTTGAGATTATATCCGTGTTTTTTATCCCGAGTCGCCTCTGTGCCGTGACGAATCGACGCCTCGCTCCTGGACGCAAAGGTGGCTGAGGGCGTTTATATTTTATCACCGCGGCGCTGGCGGGTGACCTCGCACGTGGAGAACTGGGGAAGGGGCGAGAGGGAGGGAGGAGGTGGGAGGACGGGATGAGAACTGTGCCTTGGAGAGTGTGTGAGGCCGCGGGGACCATGGAAAGCGGAAACACTGTAACACACACACACACACACACACACACACACACACACACACACACACACACACACACACACACACACGCACACTCGAAGTCGTCCCTCTAAACTTACCACTCCCTACAGATTCAAATTTTACAAAGTACGCGTTCACAAATATATACTTCGATCCCCTTCTCCTAAAGCACCGAAAAGCATCCAATTCCTTCCCTTTAGTCTTCTATCCCCCTCCAGAGAATCTGCGCAAACTCACTCTTTTCATGCCGTTTCCCTCCCTTGCTGCGTATTTATTTATTCAATCATTTTAGCCTCTTTCCTAAACCAAAGCCTCGCAGCAGCCACGCCGGGCGAAATGAACACCCGACGGCCGTTCCACTCCCACTTCGGCCTCACCTGAAAAGCCTCGCCTTTCTCTCAAAATCCCTTTCCTTGCCCGCCCGCCCGCCCGTCCCCCGGCCCTCCACAGGTAACAATCAGCTGCCAAGTCTGTTTTAGGGTTGGAACTCGTCAGCTTCTCTGTAAAGTTGGAGCCAAAGTTTGTCTTCCGAGAGCAAGTCTTCCTCGGCTCTTCCTGCCCCGGCCCAGAGAGAAGGTCAGACCGTTGCTTTGTCCCTCGTGCATGGGGTAGTCGGGGAGGGGTGAGGGAGGAGGAGTGTGTGTGTGTGTGTGTGTGTGTGTGTGTGTGAGAGAGAGAGAGAGAGAGAGAGAGAGAGAGAGAGAGAGAGGGAGAGGGAAGGGAAGAACGAAAGTAAGAAAGAAAGTTATATCAAGACTTTTAAAAGCTTTGTGTAACACGCATCCACACCCTTTTCTCTCTCTCTCTCTCTCTCTCTCTCTCTCTCTCTCTCTCTCTCTCTCTCTCTCTCTCTCTCTCTCTCTCTCTCTCTCTCACACACACACACACACACACACACACACACACACACACACACACACACACACACACACACACACACACACTTTCTTAATCTGTAAATTGCTGAGTGACGCGTCGCTCTGATAACCCGAGAAGAAGTTATAATGACGTTGAGGCGTGCCGGGGGAGGCGAGTGGAGGCTGGCGGCGAGACAGTTAGCTGGAGGAAACGGGACGATAAGGGAAGGCGTGAGAAAAGGAAGGCAAGGGAAGGAGCGGGGAGAGAGGGAAAAGGGAGGGCGAAGTGTAAGAGTAAAAGAGCAAGGGAAAGTGTGAAGGAAGGAAAACGGTTAGAGAAGGGAGGGAGTGAAAGGACAGAGGCAAGACGGTAAGCTGAAGGAAAAGGGAAGGCGTGAGGGAAGAGAAAGGTTGGAGCGGAAAGGAAGGGAAGATTGGACAGAGGAAAACTTGAACAAAGGAACAGGTACGGGAAAGAAGGGAGGAAAATGACCGAGGAAAGGCAGTTAGCTGGAGGGAACGGGAGGATAAGGGAAGGCGTAAGGGAAGGGAAAAGTTAAGAACGGGAAGTGAGGGAAAAGACAGGGGGAATAATGACAGAAGGAAGGCATGGAGAGGACAAAGGGAAGCGTAGAAGGGAGGGAGGGAAATGACAAGGAGAGTGTAAGGGAAAGAAAAGATGGGAGTGGGGAGGAAGAGGAAGGACAGGGAGAAGCGTAAGAGAAGGAAGGGAGAGAATGGACATGAGAAAGCTGGAAACAAAGGAAAAGATAAGAGGAAAATAAAGAAGGGAGGAGAGAAAAGAGTAAAAGAATGAGTGAGGTTAGGAAAGGGAACAGGATGAATAGAAAAGAACGAGAGATTAATAGGAATAGGGGAAGGAAAAGGCAAGAGGAGAAAGGGAGGGATGGAGAGGGTAAGATGAAGAAGTGAGGGTAACGAAGGATACATAGATAGAGGTAGAAAGGCCCCATGGAGAAAGGAACAAAGAGGAGGAGAGGTGAAGAAAAACAAAGGATAATGGAAGGAAGGAAGGCAGACAAGATCCGGGATGATTCACGGCAAAGAGGAACCGAGACAAAAAAAAAAAATCCGGCAAAGGAAATGACAAAGCGGAGGAGGAGGAAGGGGATGCAAGAAAGAGAGAGGATAAAGGGAATGGGAGAAGGAAAGGAGAAATGATCCTGCCGTTGTGTTGGTAGGCCTGAAAAGTGTTTGGCAGGCTTCTAGAGGCTGTGTGGAGGCGGTGTTTGTGTTTAATATAGAGGGAGAAGCTGAGGTGCTGGCGTGGACTGCTATCAGGGAAAGGAACAGCACTTGGGTAGAAGGTCAAGGGGCTGGGATGGAGGTTCCGGATGTTAGTTTAGGATAGGTTAGGTTACGTTAGCTGAGGTGCTGGCGTGGAGTGCTATCAGGGTAAGGAACAGCAGAAGGCAGAAGATCAAGAGAGTGGCATGGAGGCTCCGGATGTTAGGTTAGGATAGGTTAGGTTAGGTTAGCTGAGATGCTGGCATGGACTGCTATCAGGGAAAGGAACAGCACTCGGGCAGAAGGTCAAAGGGGTAGTATGGGGGTTCCGGATGTTAGGTTAGGTTAGGTTAGCTGAGGTGCTGGCGTGGACTGCTATCGGGGTAAGGAACAGCACTTGGGTAGAAGGTCAAGGGGATGGTATGAAGGTTCCGGATGTTAGGTTAGGATAGGTTAGGTAAGGTTAGCTGAGGTGCTGGCGTGGACTGCTATCGGGGTAAGGAACAGCACTTGGGTTGAAGGTCAAAGGGATGGTAGGACGGTTCCGGATGTTAGGTTAGGATAGGTTAGGTAAGGTTAGCTGAGGTGCTGGCGTGGACTGCTCTCAGGGTAAGGAACAGTGCTCAGGCAGAAGGTCAAGGGAGTAGTATGGAGGTTCCGGATGTTAGGTTAGGTTAGGTGAGGTGCTGACGTGGACTGGGTAAGGAACAGCACCCGGGCAGAAGATCAAGGGCGCAGTGTGTGTTGGCTTAAGACGTTAGGTTAGGTTAGGTTAGGTTAAGGGTAGTTTTAAATAGAATGGCTTTGTTCTTTGTATATATCTGCATAAGGTAGCTGAGGCGTTGGCGTAGATTAGGTTAGAATTTTAGGTTTTATTAGGATGGGTTATCTTTGCCTGGGAACAATTTAGGTCAGGTAAAATAAGGTAAGGTAAGGTTGGGTAGGCTTTGTTTTCTTCGGTTTGATTAGGTTAGGACGTTAGGTTAAATTCGTCTGGGTGCTGGCGTGGCTTCGATCACGGGTAAAGGACTGCATTCAGATGGAAGAAGGTCAGGGGCGTGGCGTGGCGGGCCCCGAGACAAATGTTCGGTGGCATGAAGCATGAAGGTCAGAGTTTATGGCAGACTTAATTAATATTTTGCTAAGTAACTGAAAGAACTTTGGCAGATGGACGAAAACTCACGGACGGGACTCTGAATTAAAAAAGAATTAAGGATTTAGTTTGGCGTGAAATTAATTGAGTTTTCTTTTTTTTTTTCTTTTTTTGCACAAGTTATTTTTTTCTGAAGACGGGGAGGGGAGTGTGTGGAGGGAGGGGGGGAGGGGGAGGTCCATGTCTTCCTCAGCGTCAGCCATCGCGAGTTCGGTTCAGTTCGATGCAGCACAAAGGACTTTCCAAACTTCCGTCCTCATAAATCTTTCCGTTGTTCTTCTTCTTCTATTCCGTTTCGCTTTTCACCGCGGCGAAAGACAGCAAGAGCAGAGAGTTTTCGTGATCTCTCGTCTCGTCTCCTGCTGCGTCTTGTTCTTTGTATGTCTTGCCTGACCTTTTTGCCATGCTCCTCCTGAATCGTACATTTCTTGAGGGCGGCAAAAAGGCGACAAAGCAAACACAGAGGAGACGAAGGCCCGCGATATTGGACAACTTGGGAGGGACAAGTTTGGAGGAGATAATGAAAGAGGGAAATACCTAGTGCCGGCTGGACTCGAGAACGTTATAAGAGCGGAAAATTACCTATTAGCGATACCGACTGACACATCCCCGAAGCCAATAGTGATGAATTAGTGCAGACAGTGTGATAGGGTTTGTTGTTAATACGTGGCAGGAGGGAAAAATTATAGTAGTGTATGTCTTTGTCATTGTTTCCCGTTGATTTTGATGATACAGTGAAGTTTTGTGTATCTTCCAAAACTTTGATCGAAAGGAAAAAACTAAAAAATGCAAATACAACGAGAAAAGAGAAATAAGGAGAAAGAGAATGAATGAAGAAGGAAGTAGAGTAAGAGAGAAGGAAGGAGGGTGATGGTGAAGAGGAGAAAGGATTAGTTGGAAAAAGAGAAACGAAAGGAGAAAAAAGAAGTAGAAATAGAGCAGTAGGAGAAAGAGGAAGTTGAGAGATGAAGAAATAAAAACTGATGATGAAAAATGAAAAAAAAACGTAAAATATTAAACCACGCATGTAATTTGACTCGCCTAACTATTTCATTTTATAATTCTCTTTTGCTTTAGTCTAAAAAAATTGTAAAATCTGTTTCGAAAAGTCTTATTCTTCTCTCGGTAGGAACCACTGTATCGATTTTGAAGTAGGAAGTCTTATGGGACAGGTACGAGGGAGAGCAGGAGGGTCAGGAGGAGGAGGAGGAGAAGGGGATTAGGTGGGGAAAGGGTAAGAGAAGACACGAGGAGGAGGAAAAGAACTAGAAGAAAGAGAAGAAAGGAGAAAGTGTAGTAACATAGAAGGAGGGAGGATTAGGTTGGAAAAGATAAAGAAGAGAAACGAAAGGAAAAAAAAAGTGAAAAAGTAGGAGAAAGAGTAGGAAGAAGGAGGTGGAAGGAGGGTGATAAGGAGAGAGAATTAGCTGGGAAAGGGATAAAAAAAGAAACGAGAAGAAGGAAAATTAGTGGAAAAGCAGAAGAAAGAAAAGAAAAGAGAAGGAGTGGAGTGACAATAGGTATTTCATTCTTAGATTCATCCATCAACCTAACGAAGCCAAACGTTTTTTTTTCTCCTTTTTCTGTCGTTATTGTTGTATCCATTATTTCTTCCTACGCTTTCACTCTTCTCATCCGTTTTTAATTCCCCTTTCCTTTCCCTCCCTTTCTCTTTATTCCTTTCTTTCTCTTTCTTTTATTATTTTTTGCATTATTTATTGTTCCATCTATTGAATTCTTCTTTCGGTCTCAGTCATCTCATTCTCTCTCGATTCCTTTTCCTTCCCTTTCCTTCTTTTTATTTCTCTTCTTCTCTTTCATATATTCCTTTTTGTATTATTTATTGTTCCATCTATTAAATTCTTCTTTCGGTTTCAGTCATCTCATTCTCTTTCTATTTCTTTTCCTTCCCTTTCCTTCTTTTTATTCCTCTCCTTCCCTTCCTTTTATTCCTCTTTTACTTTTGTTATCATTTCATCTATTAATTCTTCCTACGGGTTCACGCATATCACTCCTTTTTAATAGCCACTTTTTGCAACCTATATACACACTCATTCATTCACACAACACACGCGAGCAGCCTAAACCCAAAACAGGTACTCGAGCCCTGATCAAAAACAGCTTAGTAGAGAGAGAGAGACCGAGAGAGAGGAGGGTTGGAGGGGACACTCATGCATTCACACAGTTAAATCACGCCGAGGCTTTGTGGTCCAGCGATACGTCAACCTCGCGTATAAAACTGATGTATCGATGACCTATATTTCAGGTTTATATGTAACAGTGGCTGATTATTATTTCACGGACCGCGTCGATGTTTTATAGGGGTAGATTGTTTGATGAACTGGGTGCAAAATATATATATACGACAGCAACGAAAACATGACCAGTGAAAATGAAGGAAAGAAAGTAAACAATGAAGTAAAAGAAAGTCAGCAGGAGGAAAGAGAAGGAAGAGAACAAGAGAAAGACAGGAAGAGAAAGCTGAAAGATAGAGAGTGTAGAAAAAGGAAATGGGGCAAGCAGGAGGAAAGGGAAGGAGAACAAGAGGAAGAAATGACAAGAAAAGAGAAGAGAGAAAGAGAAATCAGAACAGGACGGAAGGAAAGAAAAAAAAGAGAAAGGAAGGAAGAAAGACTTGAAAAACAAAGCAAGGGGGCAGGAAAAAGAGGAATAAAAGAAGAACTCACGGAAACAAGGAAGAAAGGACTGAAGGACGAAAGAAATTTAGAAAGAGGAAAAGGAAGGAAAACAACAACAAGAAGGGAGAAAAAGTTGAAATACAAAAGGAAAGGAAGGAGAGAAGGAGGGAGGGAGTAGGAAGAAAGAGGTAAGGGGAAGGAGAAGGGAGGGCAAGAGGAAGAGGAGAATGCCCGAGGGAGGAAACTTTAAGGGACGAATAGGACCTGGTAAGAGGCGGCGGACTTCTGTAATTCCTTCGCTAACACAATCTCATTAACCGCGAAACGTGCCCAGCGAGGGAAGGGCGGAGACAGGTGTGGCACGGGCAGGTACACGCAAGAGGAGGAGGAGGAGGAGGAGGAAGAGATTAACGGGTTGTTCTTTGTAGCTAATGTCCCTTATACGTTTTCTTTTTACTTCCTTTCTTTCTGATCCTTTTTATTCCTTCTTCTATGCCTTTTCATTATTCTCTCTATGGTTTCCTTCGCTTCTTACTCTCCTTTGACATGCTCTCAAGTTACCTCATCTTCCATTCCTTCCTTTCTCTCTATTCCTTTTTAATTCATCTTCCTTATTCATCATTCTCTGTATCCTCCGTCATATTCCTTCCTCCCTTTCCTCCTTCATACTATTTTCTCTCCTAATTTCTGCTCCCAAGTTTCTCTAATTTCTTCCTTCCTTCCGCTTTTCTCATTTCTATAACTGTCTCCTTCCTCTTTTTTCCATCTGCTTCATCCTTCCTCCATTTCCCTTCTTCCTTCCCCTCTCTCATTCCTTCCGTTCTCTCACTGCTCCAGCTCTTGTATCCCTCCCACTCTCTCTCTCTTTCCACCTGCCTCTTCCATGATCCTAACTCCTATTCCTCCTTCCTCCCACCTCATCTCTTTTCAGTTCCAGTTTCCTTCCATCCCTCCGGTCTCTCATTTCGCCTACTCTCCTCTGCCTCCTCCCACTCGCTCGCTCTTTCCACCCGCCTCATCCTTCCTCTCTGCAGCTTCCTCCTCACTCCCTACTTCGCTCTTAGGCTCGTCGTCTCCGCCTCACCTGCTGTGGAACTTGTAGATGGCTAACTTTACCTGAAAAGTTTACCTGTCGAGTTATGTGTGATGGAGGGCCGACGTGTCCCCCTCGATTTTCACGTGTTTCCTACTCAGCTGTGACGGCGTGTAATGCGCAAGAAGGAGGAGGAGGAGGGGGAGGTGGAGGAGGAGGAGGAAGAGAAGAGGGTGGAGTAGGAGAGGGAGGAGAGTGATGTCGTTTAGGGTTTTGGCTGTCTGGTCTGTTTGTTAATCGTTTTTCTTCGTTACTTATTCGTGTTTATACTAAGACAGAAAAGAGAAGAGAGAGACAGAGTATGTTATTATGCGTATTTTATCTCTTGTTATTTTTGTTAGCCGTGTTTCGTTTATATAAGTGCATAGGTTTAGCTGGTGTATAGCTTACCAATCCCTCTGCTTTTTTTCATTCTCTGGGTTGTGTATTGCTGCATTGGCTTAGCTGTTTTATAGCTTACCAATCCCTCTGCTTTGTTTTCATTTTCTGGGTTTTGATTCTTCTGTCTGCCTCGTAAATTCTCCTCAAGCTTGCCCTCCAGTTCCTCCTACTTACTTATTGCTGCTGATGGATGCGCTTCTTTGTTTTCCGAGTATTGCAAGTTATCGGTTAGTTCGCGTGGTCTTGGTTTCGTATTTGCATTGATCCAGAAACAGACTTACTGCCCCGTTTGACAAGTACTTCGCTGTTCTAGTCCTTGCTTCTTGTCAGTATATTTCACTTCGCTATTGTTTTATATGTTGCGATTCTACGTTCTCTTCATAAATCAGGGATCGAGATGCGTGCAAGTATCGATTCCTGACATATTCTACATGCTAATCCTTCACTCCTTTCTTTCTTTCCAATACGTCTTCTTGAAGTTGAGAAATGAAATGTCGATATGCTGCCCAGTCTATGAGTAATGTGCTGTGCTTATTCTCAGCCTTACTTTTATTCCTGTGTCTCAAGGTAATGGCTCAAGGCGCTAGTGTGACGGAGATGAACACCCAGGCCACGCGTAGCTATAGCTTTAAGAGATTAGTCGGCTTCTCAAGAGTGTTTTTTCACATTCATGGTGCGGAAGCCCCGTCATACTATCACTAGGCTCGTAGAACCACCAATGGAAGCGCTCACAACTTCTCCAAAAGTCTTAGGCGAATGCGCTGCCGTCTGTCGGTGAATGACGGAGCCACAGGCGGGCAGAGTGGCGTCGTCTCATCAGCAGCCGCCTCTAAACTTAATTACCCGACTCCCAAGAGAAATCTGACTCTTGATATTTGAATTAGCAAAGGCGATCATGAATCCAAAGAGTCAAGTGAGCTGATTACCTGAATATATGAGGCCAGTTAAGAGGGTTTATCAAGGAGGAAAGGAACTCGCTGCCAGAAATGAGGACGGCGGAGATTAGTGGGTGGAGGGAGACTGATTTTTTATATTCCTTTACTTTTTCGTTATTGCAGAGAAGAAATGAGTGGGTGAAGGGAGGCTGCTTTTCTTTATTAGTATTTTATTTTTTCGTTATTGCAGAGAAGAAATTAGTGGAGGGAGGCTGCTCTTCTTTTTTGGTGTTTTCTTTTTTGTTATTGCAGTGGAGAAATGAATGGGTGGAGGGAGTTTGCTTTTCTTCTTTAGTCCGTTCTTTTTCGTTATTGCAGAAAAGAAATTAGAGGGTGAAGGGAAGCTGCTTTTCTTTTTAATTCTTTTCTTTTTTTCGTTATTGCAGAAAATAAGTTAAAGCAATGCGATTCAGTTTTTGTTTTAGAGTATTTTTTGTGCGTTTTTGGGAGTCATTTGATTAGGGATGATTTGATTTATATGTTGTTGAATGTGCTGCATCTTTTCATTCTTTTCTTTTTTCGCTATTGCAGAAAAAAAATTGAGTATTGCGATTGTGTTTTTGTGTCATGGTGTTTTTTGTGTTATTCTGGGAGTCATTTGATTAGGAATTGCTTGTTTTATATATTATTGAAGTGTATTACTTATTTATTCATGTATTTATCTAGCTTTAATGCAGAGAAGAAAAAGGACAGTCTCACGATTATATTTCTGCTCAATGATATTTTGTTCTGCTGTTTTGGGAAGTCATTTGATTACGAACTTTTTTTTTTTTTTACATCTAAGGAGACAGTTCAGGCCAATTTCGGGAGGAGAGGTGTCCTTTCTTATTTATTACTTTTATCTGTTTTCTCTATCATCCACCTTCCACTTGCCACCCACTTTTATTCTCGTTTCCTGTTTGTTATTGCTCTCTTCGCTCCTTCCTTCTTTTCCCGAGTTTTTATTTTATCATTTTCCTTGGCTGTTTTTAATCTCGTCCGCTCTCGTGTGTTCTCGTCAATCATTAAGCTGCTCCTGGCAACACAGATTTTTCGATACATATTGAAAATTAATTATTCCTTTCCTTGCTGGGAGTTTTGCTTACCTTGTGCGTAGGTGGCGGAGGGGAGGAGGGGGGGAGTATGTCTCTTTGTCTGTCGCTCGGTGGCTCGCTCGGTCGGCCGGTCGTTCTGCGTACCTATATATTTATTAGTTTCTTTTTTCCTCCCTAATTAAGTGAAAAAACGAGGTAGTTTGGAAAGGAACTGAATAGGTTGCTACTACTACTACTACTATTACCACTACTACTACCACTACTACTACTACTACTACTACGACTACTACTGCTACTACTACTACTATTACTACTACTACTACCGTGCTCCTACCAATTCCACTACTGATAAGAATACTAGTTACGCTCTGCTCTGAAACATGGAAAACAGGAAAAAGAAAGAGCTTAGAAACATAATAATGCACAATATAGGATAACGTAAGGTAATATATGTATACGCATGCCTATGTATACGGAAGATGAGGAGGGAGTATACCTATATAGGTGTATCAGCGCCCCTGTTTGTGTGTCTATGAGCCCCATGATCGCGTTGCAACATGTCCCTACGTGTTGCAAAGTGGTGTTCCGGATTATCGCGTCACGTTCAGCTTTCAAAACAGATGATCGCATTAGCCGGTGTTGTGATGGCGGGGACGTGTGTGACGCGCTCAGCCGGCGACGAGTTTTTGTGATTACCTCCAGCGGGATTTTTTTTACAGAGATTTGGTTGATGTTGTGTGTTATATTTTTTTTTTTTTTTTTGAGGGGTGGCTGGGGGTTGTTGGAATGCCTTTTCTTTGTTATTTGTTGTGATTTCTGTTCTTGATATATGTTGAATTTATGTGATTAGCTCCAGCGGGATTTTTTTTACAGAGATTTGGTTGATGTTGGTGTTATATTTGGTGTTTTTTTTTTTTTTTTTTTTTTTGAGGGGTGGCTGGGGGTCGTTGGAATGCCTTTTCTTTGTTATTTGTTGTGATTTCTGTTCTTGATATATATTGAATTTATGTGATTAGCTCCAGCGGGATTTTTTTTACAGAGATTTGGTTGATGTTGCGTGTTATATTTGGTAAGTGTTTTTTTTTTTGTTTTTTTTTTTTGGAGGGGTGGCTGGGGATTGTTGGAATGCCTTTTCTTTGTTATTTGTTGTGATTTCTGTTCTTGATATATATTGAATTTATGTGATTAGCTTCAGCACGATTTTTTTACACGGATATTGTTGATGTTTTTTTGTCGTTTTTAGCATAACTATTATTTCTTGTTGTTGTTGTTATTATTTTGGGGAGAGGTGACTGTTAGTATGCCTGTTCTTGTGTTATTTGCTGTGATATCTGTTCTTTTTATGATAAGGCCTATGGGAATGCCTGTTATTTTGTTATTTATCATATTGTATTCCCGTTGTGATGTCTGTTTTGATTTGTGTTTGTTAGTTTCATGTGGACTAGGCCTATGATATTTTTCCCTCCGGATTTCAATATATAGTTTTGTTATTGCATTAGACCTCTTCATCCTCCTCGCTATCTATCGTTTTTTTGGGGGGCATAATTTTTTAAGTGTTTCATTAGTTTTTTTTTTTCATAGATGGAGTTGCCTGATGTTGCAGTTCATGATTTTTTTGTTGTTATCAGTTTCGTGTTGCTGTATTACCGTGTTACGTCACATATATAGTTTGAGTCTCGGTAATTGTATAACTCATGCCGCGTTTCCTCTCTCAAAATTTTAAACTAATGCATTTGCAGACACACGTAAATAAATAAATAATAATTCATGCAACGGTGCCACGCCAACACGAAAAAAAAAAGAATAGTAAAACATTTATTACTGAAAGAGAAAAAAATGTTCCACCTTTCCCTCCTCATCACTCTTTTTCTCTCACATTTCATTCCATTTCTTTCAGTTTTTATTTCTGACATGGGAAGCACTCATCATATTACTCTCTTATATGCATATTTTGACATTTCCCTTTACGTAGTGTGTATATATGGATAAATAGATAGATAGGTAGATAGATAGAGATAGGTAAATAGATAAATGAATAGATAAGTTTGTAAACGTGTGTGTGGATAATGGTATAGGTGGATAGGGGAATGGATAGACAGATAAAAATAGGCAGGTAGATGGACTGATAGGTGTAGGAAGGCATTTCAGTGATATTACTTAACAAAAAAATATAATAATCATAAAAAAACATATAAAAACGCATTAAAGAAAAAGATACAGTCCGTACGACCTACTTATCAGCAACCCGAAGAAATTTACGCTGCGTCGCTCTTACTTCGAGACTTATACACTTCTCTGTCGTCACACTTTACGTATATACTTTTTCTCCCCTCCCCCTCCGCATTTTTTTCTGGAGGAGGCGGAGCGAGAATTATTATGATGGTGCGTAACTTCTTCGGCGTCTCAGCAACCCCGGGTAGCGAGCGGCGCGCGGCCCGACGACACGACGCCTCCACTAGTAACTTCGAAGCTAAATGACTCTGCCTATTCTGTTAACTTTTCCTCGGTGCTATACTTTCCCCCGGCGTGATGCTCGGAATAAGAGGCTACCTTGAAGAGGACGAAAGTAGCGGGAAGAAGAATAAGTAGTAGTGGGAGAAGGAGGAGGAGGAGGAGGAGGAGGATACCTGGAAGAAGACAGTACCGGGAAGAAGAATAAGTAGTTGAGGAGTAAGAAGAAGAATAGTGCGTAGGAGGGTAAAACTAACCGGTAAAAGAGGAAAGAAGAAGGAAGAAGAGAAGTAGTGGAAGAAGGAGGAAGGAAAAAGAGCAAGAGTAAAAAGATAAGACAGTGTGGAGGAGGAGGAGGAGGAGGAGGACATGGGATGAAAAGAATAAGGAAAAGAAGAAGATGGGAAGTCAAAGTTAGAACGCAGAAAGAAAAATAGAAGTAGGAGGAGGAAAAATAGGATGAGAAGAAGTAGAAGAGGATAGTGAAATGAAAGAATTAAGAAAAATACATATAGAAAGGAAGCTTGAAAATGATAGGAAGATTGTGTGACAGATGAAAATGTAAGCAGATAAGAAGACAAACATATGGCGACAAACAGATAGACAGACAGACAGAAAAGGACAATCAATTCAGTTATCCACCGCTCAATCCCTCACCATCATATCATATCTCCATACCATCTGCATCATACAATCTCCATCACCATCCCCACCATATCCCTTACACAACCTATGACACAACACATCGACATGCAAGCAACACCCAATCAACACAACAACACTCGACTCAATCCCTAGTCAATTACCACCAGCTCCACCACCGCCACCGCAACCACTGCCACGCCAAACATCCATCCACTACTCTAAATCCACTGATCGTTCTGCATTCCGACCCTCCACTTCTGTCCCTTACGGCTCCTCCGGGCACTCACTAACCGTCCCCCGCCGCCGTTCTCCCAGATTCCCACAACTTGGCCCATAAGCGATAACAGATGCGAGCCACGAGGGAATCGAAGGCTTGTCTCCATCACCAATAACCAAACCGACATGTTCCCCGGCAAGCCACTCCTCTTGTGCATGTAGACACGGGCGTTTAAACAGTGAAGGGAATGGAAGAGAAAGAGTACAGAGGAAAGGAATGGGGAGGAATGGAGAAGTGAAGACACGAGTGTTTGAACAGCCATGCAGGGAAGGGAGAGGAAGGAGAAGGAGGGAGAATGGGGAGATAGGAAAGGAGGAGAAAGACTGACAGGAACGGTTGAATAGTTACTGAATGAAGGGAAGGAGAAGGAAAAGTAAGAAAAGAAAGAGAAGTAAGGAGAATGGGTAGAGAGGGAAGTGAAAGAGAGGAGAGAGGCAGACCGGAAGAATTGAATAGTAATGGAAGGAAGGGGAGGAAGGAAAGGAAGAGAGAATACGTAGAAGAGGAAGGCAAGGAAAATGTGAGGAAAGGGAAGAGGAGGAAAATGGAGAGAAAGGATAGAAAGGGAAGGAATTTGAGGTGAAAAGGGAGAATGGGCAAAGAGGGAAAAGAAGAAAGGTACGAGGAAAGTGTAGGAAGAGAAAAGAGGAAAAACGATGTGATATGACGGGAAAAAGGAATAAACGGAGAAACAAAAAAATAGAAAAACGGGAGAAGGAAAAAAATATTGGAAAGACAGAGAAAGGCAAAAAAGGAGAGAGGATTAAAATAGGGAAAAGTAACGGAAGGAAGAACGGCAAGGGAAAAGAAAACGAAACCAGGAACGAGTGAGAGAGAGAGAGAGAGAGAGAGAGAGAGAGAGAGAGAGAGAGAGAGAGAGAGAGAGAGATGGAAAATAAATGAAAAAAAGTAAAGAGAAGTTGGATAAGGAATGTCTTAGCAGGTATTGAGTGCGGAAAGAAGGAGGATTAAGACAGAAGCTAAAAGAGGAGGAGGAGGAAGAAGGAGGAGGCGGAGGGAGGGCAGGGAGGTAAGGAGCTTGTATTGCAGGAAAGAAAGGTCGACAAAAAAAAACGAAGGGCCGCAGAATAGAGAAAAAGTAATACAGGAAAAAGTGAAATAGAGACAAAAGAAAATTAGGGAGACTGGGGAGACTAGGGAAAGAGACAAGGAAAGGGAGAAAGGGAAGAAAGAAGAATGAACACGACAGAGAGAGGAGACGGAATACAAACGAAGAGAGGTAGAAAGAGAGAAATGAAAGAAAGAAGTGACAGAAAGGGAGGAAGAGGAAGAATGGAGGAATGAAGGAAGCCAGATAAGGGAGGACAGAAGATAAAGGGAGAAGGAGAAAGAGGGAGAATAGAGGATTTAAGACTAGAAGGGAGGATAAGGGAGGACAGGAGAGCGACAGGTGAACAAGGAAGGCTGGCAAGGGAGAATAGGAACGGGACAGGAAGGAAGGGAGACAGGAGGAAGAGGAGGGAGAGAGCTAGAAGATTGTGTGTGGGTATCCCTTGAGATGATATGCCTCCCTTACACCTGTTCGGCTTCTCACACACTTGTATTGATCCGCACACCTGTACCCACTCAGGCCTCGTCGTCTCCATCGTGTGTAAGAGGTTCATCGTCCGTGCCGGGTGGACCATTTTGCCGCGGCGCTCAATCCATCACCCGCTGAAAAATGAAGAACATGACCCCCCCCCCCCCCCCCCCAAAAAAAAAAAAAAAAAAAGAAGTGGCCTATTAAAAAGACTTGAACAAACTTAAAATGAAACTAGATAACGGACATATCCCAATCTTGTGGCCTTATAATTAACTTGAGTAAACTTAGAATAAAAACTAGATAATGTACATGTTCCAATCTTCCTACGGCCTACGAAATTTACTCAGACTTAAACTGAAATACAAAAACGTAGCTAATTCCTTACAAGAGAGATTAAAGGCATCCAATCTCTTTTCGAGGCTGGTAAAGACACATGAATAAATAGGTTCCCCAAATCATTCCGTGCTTCTGAAAACGTTTAATTTCTTCGTAAAGGATCCTGAAAATGACGTAAAGAGAACATGATTAACCTTTCGTAGTCGGTAAAACAGAAATCGCAACTTTCACCATTTATTTTTACCTGTTTTATTTTTAACGTTTCATCATATCCTAACGTTTTATTTATTACATAAGGACCAAGAAATTGACGTAAAGATAATATTATAACCTTTCAGATCCGGTAAAACAGAGAATTCGTAACATTCACCATTTTTTCCATGTCTTTTTAACGTTTCATCTCTTCTCAACGTCTTATTTCTTACATAAGGACCAAGAGATTGTCGTAAAGATAAAATAACTAACCTTTCGGAATCGCTAAAAAACAAAAATCATAACATCCACCAATTTTTTCTCCATATTTCTTAACGTTTCATCATACCTCAACGTTTTTTCTTCTCCATAGCGGCCCTGAAAATGACACAAAGAGAGAAAATAACAAACACACATAACTCCTTACTTAACGTTCCATCTCTCATTAACAAAGTCCCAGTAACATGACGTAAAGAGAAGAAGGAAACATACATCTAACACCAGCTAAAACACCCACACAAACTCTCCCTCCCTCCCTGAATCTGAACACGCCTGACGTTAATCTACCGAACGGATTAGCCAACACGTTACTAGCAACATCGGAACACAAGTCACGTGGTGGGGCAGGGGACGGTAATTCCTTGCACCGCCTTCAATACACCTGTCGCGGGAGGATAAGCCGGATAAAGTGTGTCTAAGATGATTAACAGGTTGACACGAAGTCCCCCAACACACACACATTTCCCGGGACGTAAGTTTGCAGTCTTTTACCGGTGAAGGGAGTTAGAAGGAAAGACATATACGTGAGAATAAGGTGTGAGTACAAAGAGTTAGGAGGAAGAGAAGTTCAAAAAGGAATTAAAAGTTGATTGACAGGTAGAACGTGATCTCCCCCCCACCCACCCCCCACCCTCACCCCACACACACACACCTTTCCCGGGACATGATACTTTGCAGGCTTTTACCGGTGAAAGAAAGAGAGGAGAAACATATGGAAAAGTAAACAGTGGGTAATAGGAGATCAAAATAACAATGAAAATTAAATAGAAAGTGATTGATCGATATAGAGCGGACTCTCACACATATTTACTAGCTTGCACCTGCACAGTGAAAGCGAAAAAGATAAGCAAATACGTAAGAATAGTGATTAAAAAGAGAGAAATATGATAATGAAAATAAAATAGAGTGATGAACAGATATACGGCGGACTCCCACTCACCTTGACAACCTTACCTGCCCAGAGAAAGAGAGAGAAGGAGAAACAAATACGCAAGAATAAGAAAAACAGTAAAAAGAGATAAAAAAGAACAAAGAAAGAAAAATATAGAGAAAAGAGAAATTAAATAACTGGTGAACAAGGACTCCCAGACACACATTAGCAACCTCTTACCTGCACTGAGAAGAGAGAGAAGGAGAAATAAAAACGTAAGAATAAACATTGAGATGAAAAAGAAAGAGATGCAAGAAAATAGTAGATAAAAGAACGTGAACAAAAGGTGTAAATATTTCAGGTGAACTTAAAGGCATTGTGAAGTGAGACAAAGAGACTGCGAGAAAAGGGGAGAGAGAGAGAGAGAGAGAGAGAGAGAGAGAGAGAGAGAGAGAGAGAGAGAGAGAGAGAGAGAGAGAGAGAGAGAGAGAGAGAGAGAGAGAGAGAGAGAGAGAGAGAGAGAGAGAGAGAGAGAGAGAGAGAGAGAGAGAGAGAGAGAGAAACGTTACCTTACAATAATACTCCTTACCACTTATTTCCCTCTTCCTCTTCTACCTCTTCCTCCTCCTCCTCCTCCTCCTCCTCCTCCTCCTCCTCCTCCTCCTCTTCCAAACAGATAGATAGATAAAAAGAGAGGAAGAAAAACGTTACCTTACAATACTACTTTTTACCCGCTCCTCCTCCTCCTCCTCCTCCTCCTCCTCTTCGTCGAATAAATATAAGTGGTTTGATGAGAGTGAATGCGTTCTTACACGACTTAACTTTTTCTTCATTTGTTCTCTCTGTTTTCTTCTTGGTAATCTTCATCTTATTTCCATAACTCCGACGTCGCTTCCTTGTTTCCTTCCATTCCATTATCTCTTCCCTTGATGGTCATTAGACGCGCTCACACCCTTAACATGATCGGCGAGAGAAAGAGAGAGAGAGAGAGAGAGAGAGAGAGAGAGAGAGAGAGAGAGAGAGAAATTAGAGAGAGAGATCAACCGAAAGGAAAAAGGATAAATTATGAGAGAGAGAGAGAGAGAGAGAGAGAGAGAGAGAGAGACCTTGATAAAGAGTAGAAGGGAGAGAGAGAAAAAGAAGGGAAGGTAGACAGACAAACAAATACCTAATCAGACTGATACAGACAGACACACAGACAGACAGACAGACAGACAGACACAGACAGGCAGACAGAGACACATTTATTCATGGAAACAAATATACAGAAACAACATGTCGTATAGAAATACATAAATATTTACCTTTTGGAACTTGTGTGTTTATAAGAGAGAGAGAGAGAGAGAGAGAGAGAGAGAGAGAGAGAGAGAGAGAAATTAAATACCTTGGTTCTTCTTCTAAAAGGTCATCATTTTCCGGAAACTTTTCAGCGCGAATCGTCGACGCAAACTTTTCCTCCCATCTGAAACTCATTTGGGGGTTTCAATCGACGCCTCTCTGTTGCCTCCTCCCACAAACTCCTCTTTTACCCTCTCCTCCTCCTCTTCCTCTTCCTCTTTCTCTTCCTCTTCCCCGATGCACCTCTTTTTATAGCTTTTCATCTTCCTGTTCCTCTTTCCTCCTCCTAATGGTCTTTTTTATCTTCTTTTTTCTTTCTTTTTCCCTTTTTTCTCCTCCTCCTCTTCTTCCTCTTCCTCGTTCTCTTCCTCTTTCCCGATGTACCTCTTTTTATAGCTTTTCATCTTCCTGTTCCTTCTCTTTCCTCTCGCTCTTTTTATCTTCTTTTCCTTTTCTCTTTCCCGTCTTTCTCCTCACTGCCTTCTCTTTTCTTTCTGTCTCTTTTCTTTCTCTTTCTCTTTCTATTATCCTATCCGTACGACTCTTTTCTCATTTTTATTCCTTTTATCATTTTTATCTGTCCTGTTTCTCTTCATTGCCTTCCCCTTTTCCTTCTCCCTTCTTTTCTTTCTTTTCCCATTTTTCACTACGTAACGACTTTCTCCTCTTTCATTTTTCTCTTCCCTGTAATCTTCCCCTCACTATTTCCTCTGCCCTTGTTCCTCTTCCTCCTCCTCTTCTATCTCCTCCTCCTCCTCTTTTTCCTCCTCCTCTTTCCCATTATTCAACCTTATCCCTCCTCCTCCTCCTCTTCCTCCTCCTTTCCTTATTTATCTCTTCTGTAGCTCTCCTCCTCCTTCTTCTTTCTCTTCTTCACTATGTTATTTTTCTCTTTCTCAAGGTCTTTTTTACGTATTTTTTCTTTTTTCTATTTATTTTTTTCCTTCTTTTATCCTATTCTTCTTACGTCTCCTTTTTCTTTTCTCTATTTCCGTTTCCTACATTTATCTTGTTCTCCTTTTTTCCTTCTTCTTCAATGTCATCTTCTGCTTCTTTCACATTTTCTTCCTGCCCTCCTCCTCCTCTTCCTCCTCCTCCTCCTCCTCCTCTCAGTTTTCTCTCCCGACGCTCCATTAGTCATCTCTCTCTCTCCGTTTCTCTCGAATTTATCATTTTATTTATTTTTTTATTATTTTCTTATATATTTTCGTTTATCTATTTTCTTGTTTATTGTCTTGATTATTTACTTCACCACTTCTTCTCTTTCTTATTTGTTTCTCTGTGTATTTGCTTACGTTACTTATTCGCCTCCTTTTCTTCTCTCCTTTATGATGTTTTTATTTAGTTTTTATTCTCGACTTTATATTGATTTTTTTTCTTAAGTGTTCTTTTTTTGTTGTTTTTTTCTGTCTTTTATTTATACAGGGAAGAGAGGATTTCAGTGTTGTGCATGTGTGTGTGTGTGTGTGTGTGTGTGTGTGTGTGTGTGCGCGTGTGCGTGTGTGTGTGTAATTGAGTATGTATTCGTGTACCTGTAATTAGACTTTACCTGGAAGTGACTCTAACTTTCTCATTGTCTAACTTGCAGCATCTGAGGTGACCTTTCTCTCTCTCTCTCTCTCTCTCTCTCTCTCTCTCTCTCTCTCTCTCTCTCTCTCTCTCTCTCTCTCTCTCTCTCTCTCTCTCTCTCTCTCAAGGTGTGGGAGCAAGGCCAGGTGTTTCTTGTGACTAATTACCCTTCGTCACCTGAGACTGGAGACATGCGTGAAGGTGATGATGATGGTGGTGATGGTGGTGATGGGGGGAGGGGAGGGGAGCTGGTGGGGGTCCTCACTTTTCATTCCTCCTAAACTGCCCCTCGTTCCTTATCATCCCTAATTCACCTTCCTCATTGTTTTCTCCTCTTTCAGACGGCCTTTCCTCACGCGGTAATCGGCGCTCCGTCTTCATTATTTCTTAGTCCACCCTCCACGTCTTTTCCTGGGATCTATTCCTCCATCAAATCCTCTTTTCCCTGGCTCTTTCCCTCCATCAAATTCTCTTTTCCTCCATCAAATTCCCTTTTTCTCCATCAAATTCTCTTTTCCTCCATCAGATTCTCTTTTCCTCCAGCAAATTCTCTTTTCCTGTGCTCTTTCCCTCCATCAAATCTCTTTTCCCTGGCTCTTTCCCTCCATCAAATCCTCTTTTCCTGTGCTCTTTCCCTCCATCAAATCCTCTTTTCCTGTGCTCTTTCCCTCCATCAAATCCTCTTTTCCTGTGCTCTTTTCCTTTTCCCTCTTTCTCACTTCTTTTCCTCCTCTCATATCCTCGTTTCATCTGCTTTTCCTTCCCCTAATCCTCTCTTTCCCTTTACTCTTTTCCTCCTCAACCCTTTTGTTTTTATTCTCTTCCTCTTGTTATCCTCTTTTCTGCTCATTTCCTCTTCACTTACTCTCTTTCCATCTGCTGTTTTCCTTTTGTCCTCTCTTTCCTCTGCTCTCTTCTCCTCTCATAGTCTCTTTCCTTTCGTTATTTTTCATTCTTACTTCCTCTCTTTTCCTCTCCTTCATCCTCCTTTCTTCAGCTCCTCCTCCTCCCTCATTCTCGCCTTCTCTCCAGCCTAACTAAAATCTCAGCACCTTCTTTCCATTGTATCTCCTCCAGCTTCCTCCCAACCCTCCCTTCCCTCCCTCCCTCGCGCTCGCTCTCTCCCTCTTCACCTTCCGTCTTCATCCTCGCCTTCGCCGCACGTCGCCTTCGCCTTCTGCCTCTCTGCCTATTACATATGCATGATGTGGAAGTTTTGCGTCTGAGAACTATAAAACGAAAAGAGAAGCAGAGAGGTTTTGAGAGAGAGAGAGAGAGAGAGAGAGAGAGAGAGAGAGAGAGAGAGAGAGAGAAAGGGGGTGGGGGGTGATATTGAGTGAAAAGAGAAAGACGTATCAATAGTAGAAAGCAGGAGTGTGAAAACCTAGAAAAATGATCATTGATAGCGAGTTACCGAGAGAGAGAGAGAGAGAGAGAGAGAGAGAGAGAGAGAGAGAGAGAGAGAGAGAGAGAGAGAGAGAGAGAGAGAGAGAACTGATAAAAAGAAAGTGGATCAATGAAACACAAACGTAAATCTTATTAACTAAACACTGCAACATTTTCCGGTACTATATTTTTATCATTGGTTTTGGAAATAAATGAAATAAAAATGTTTAATCATATTGAAAGCATTGACTAAGAGCGAGCGGCGTGGTTGTGATCATTAGAGAGAGAGAGAGAGAGAGAGAGAGAGAGAGAGAGAGAGAGAGAGAGA
Source organism: Eriocheir sinensis (assembly GCF_024679095.1). Taxonomy (NCBI): domain Eukaryota; kingdom Metazoa; phylum Arthropoda; class Malacostraca; order Decapoda; family Varunidae; genus Eriocheir; species Eriocheir sinensis. Next base: position 26,240,321 of record NC_066513.1, read on the forward strand.
GAGAGAGAGAGAGAGAGAGAGAGAGTCGATAAAAGTCAAAAAAGGGTTGAAACAGATCATTGAATTATTAACTATTTCTCGCTCATGACCTAAAAGACAAAAAAAAAAAACTTGCTTTGTTTCAGCTTTCTTTAAATTTTGGGGGTCACTGAGAGAAGGAAAAAAAGAAAAGAAATAAAAAGAGAAGGTTAATCGTTTGGACACATTCTTCTCTCCCCCTCTCCATCCATCTCTCTCCCTTCCATTTATCTATCCACACTTTTCTTCCCGTCACTGATTTTTATTCCCCTTTATTCCATTTATTCCAGTGGCCTCTTTTCCCTCCGTGCTCTCCGGGGGGTCGTACGGCCTTTCGTATTTTTTAGGTTCAGGATTTACGAATCAAATGTAATGAAGCCTTATTTTTATGCGTCCAGAATGGGTCAATAAATTACTAAGTCAGGAAGATTAGAGGGTGAGGTGGCTTTGGGTCGCGGGCTGAAGAAGGGCCATTGCAAGCACGACTGGGGAGAGAGAGAGAGAGAGAGAGAGAGAGAGAGAGAGAGAGAGAGAGGGAGAGGGAGATGAAGGAGGATACGAAGAGGGAGAAGGAGCAGAAGAGGAAGAGGGAGAGGGAGAGGGAAAGATCTATCTATCCATCCACTTATCTATGTATCTATCTATCTATTTACCTGTGTGTGTGTGTGTGTGTGTGTGTGTGTGTGTGTGTGTGTGTGTGTGTGAGTGCGTATGTATGTGCGTGTTAACGATTTGAGTGACATTTGACCTTGCGGAGAAGTTACGAAGGAGTGAGAGCTTGGAGTGAGAGGGAGAGAGAGAGAGAGGGAGAGAGAGAGAGTGTTTGAGAGAGTTGGAGCACGAAGTTATAATGGTGGCAGCGAAGGTTGGCAATTACTGCGAGATATTCTTGTTTAAGTTGTTTGTGAAAGGGTGAGCAGGTGAGGGATGAACGAAGGAGGTCTGAGATGGGTTGCTGACATAGAAGGGAATGCTTTACAAGACTGCGTAGGGAAGACTGGCATAACAACAACAAAAATGAAGTACATTGTTGAAAGCGAAGACTGAATGCGAAAAAAAGAAATATGGAGGAAAAATAAGAGAAGTATGAGAAGGAAAAAAGGAAGAGAGATGAGGAAAAAGGAGAAGATCGGCAAGAAACTGTATTAGAAATGTACTGGTAAAAGGAAAGATTGTTAACCTACTTGACTATGCAGTTGTATAGTAAAACAAGGAAGGAAAATGAGGTATATTATATTATTTAAAACATTATGGTCGCTAGTGGAAGTATACAATGCCTGCAATTATGAAAAAAAAAGTTAGTAAAATATAAATAAGTGCAAGTAAACGGGAGTGAAAGAGTGCGCTTGTAGTAAAAAATTGCAATGCCAAAAACTATATAAAGAAAAAACTACGAAACCGAACTTCTAATAATAGCTATCCGGGGGGGAATGGACGGTCAAATATTGGACGCTAAACACACACACCAAACACACGAAGAAAAAACAGCGATGGAGAAAGTTTGAAGAAGAAATGAAAAGTGTGTTGCTCATTGGCGTTGCAACACTAAGTTTCTAGGCCTCGAGGGGGACCCAACATGCCGCGTTTCGTTTGTAAGTTTCTTTGTAACTTTGTCAAAATAATAGAGGGGGTTCCGACCACACGTCTTTGTTTCCGCCCCCACCCCACCCCCCTCTGCCCCCTGTTGCTCCCCTCTCGCTTCTGTTCTTTCCCACGATTTCCCCCCCCCCCCTCTCTCTCTCTCTCTCTCTCTCTCTCTCGCTCTCGCTCTCGTTCTCTCCTAATCCGTATTTTTCTTATACTCTACTAATTTTATTTCTTAAGCAACTATATCCGACTTTTTGCCTTCCTTTTCGTCGCAAAACCTCGCTAACCATGGCACAGAGTAACAGAAATCTATCTCACATGCTAGTCTTCTTTGCCTTTTTACTTCGTACTTTACTTTTCAACTCATTTCACCTCTCTGTTTCCATCCTTTTCCCTCCTTTTTGCCTCTAAATCAGTCTAACCACTACACAAACCTCCCTAACACTTATTTCTCTCCTTTTTACTCTCCACGTAACCCTCAACTTAATTCACTTCTCTATTACCAACCTTTCGCCTCTTTTTCTCCATTAAAGTCCCAATATCCATTACATAAACTTTCCATACACAGATTCCTTTTATTCTTGCTCCCCACGTCACTTTTAACTCACTTCACATCTCTATTCTCTATTCCTTTTGTCTCCCTTTCTTTATTAAAAAACATACCGCCACAGACTTTCCACACACACCCTTTCCTTTCCTTCTTACTCCTACGCAACTCTCAACCTACTTCACCACTCTATTCTAAGCCTTTTGCCGCCTTATTTCACACCACGATAACCACAACATAGCCACTGTACCTTTTCTTCATTAAAACACACCGCCTCAAACTTTCTCAACACCTCTTATTGGCATTCTTACTTCCTACACCACTCTCATCCCACCTCACTTCTTTATTATCAGTCTTTTCCCTCCTCTTTCCACCACGCCACACTAACCACAACCGTCACAGTACCTCTCTCACGCTCCCACGTACCCAACACACCCAGTCTCACCACACCACAGAGCCAGTCCCACCGCGCGAGCTCTAAAACCCAGGCCGTCGGGACACTAAAGGCTTCGTCCTGACAATCACTTTGGGATTTTCAGCGAAGTAAACAACCCGGACGCTGTTGCTAAGTGTAATTGGAGGACTCTTCCCTTGAATCCAATGCCTCCATCTCCTCCATCGCCTAACAAGCCTTCGTTACGATCCTCACGAATTCCGGGCAATATGTGTGGCTTGTCTTTCTTCCCCCGTCCCTGCCCGTTCGTGGCGCTGCATATATTAAATCGATCAGGCGTAAAAAATGAAAAGTTGGATAATGGCTGGCTGGCTGGCTTCCGTTCGTCTTCGGCTGCTTCTTTGAGAGCAGATGTTGGGTTTAATATCTCCTTTTGAGGGTATACTGTCCTTGTTGCTTTGTGGGGGAATAAATACCCCGGGAACCATATCTTTTTGTTTCTGTTATTTCTTTTAAGAGAGAAAAGAGGCGTTAGTGGTGATGGTATTGGTCTCGGTGATAGAGAAAGAGGAGGAGGAGGAGGAGGAGGGGATAGAAAGTAAGGTGTTGGAGGAGGAGGAGGAGGAGGAGGAGGAGATTTAGAAGTAGAGGCAGTTACCGCTGTACGAGTATTAGCGGTGGAGGGAGAGAAAGAAAGGAGAGGAAGGAAGGGAGGAAGAGAGAGATGTTAGGGAGAGAGAGAAAGGCAAGTTAAGGGAGAGGTAAGAGAGGGATATTTGAGAGGGAAAGAGGCAAGATTTAGGTGAAAGAGGCACTAGAAGAAGTGGCCACAGGACGAGACACACTGAACAAAATTAAGAAGAGGGAGAGAAAGGGAGGAAGGGAGAGATGTAAGGGAGGGAGGGAAGGAGGGAGGGAGGAAAGTTAAGGGTGGAGGTAGGCGAAGCTTCAGGGAGGTAACTTTAATTAGGTCTGGCTAATTAAGTTAAATGATCAGACTAAAGATTGGGACCTTAGAGGGAACGGCAAGGGCTAATGACGTGGCGAGGTGTGTGTGTGTGTGTGTGTGTGTGTGCGTGCGTGCGTGTAGGTGAGTTTAGTTATTTCACTATATCTCTCGTTTTTCATTCTATCAGTTCAGTTTTAATATTATATTCGTTTTCAAGTGTCCACAAAGTTTAGTAAGCATTCCTTTATCCATATCGTTATTACTGTTATCATTGTTATCATTATTATCATCCTCTGGAACAGCCTTTCTTCGTCTGTATTTCCTCCTGCCTACGACTTCGACGCTTTCAGAAGGAGAGTATCAAGACACCTCTCCACCCGAAACTGACCTCTTCTGATCTCTCATTCCGTTTTCTTTAGTTAGAGCAGCGTCGAGTGAGCCTTTTTATTTCTGGTTTTTGTTTACTGCCCTCAAGCTGTCTCCCTGGCCGTAAAAAAAGAAACTATTGTCGCTATTTCTATCTTTCCTAACGCAGCAGAACCTCACCCAAGAATGCGAACCTGTTTGTGATGTTCCCGTAGTAATACCAATGCTTACCTCGCTGTTATCCCTTGCTGTAAAATACTCTATTATGACTCTTCCTATTCTTCCTATCACAACAGAAACTCACGTAAGCGCCCCCAAGAATGCTAACCCATTTATTGTGTCCCGGTAGTGATAACTCCAACCCCCACTCCGCTGTTATGCATCGAGGTCATCTAATACGCATATGTCATTTAAATAGCGTTCGTGTCGGCGTTTATGTCGGGGCAGTAAAAATATAGGTACTTTGGCGCTTTATAGGAAGGTAACCCGATAGGAGTGTACGTGCTAGGCGACTACTTCTACCTGTTTGTGAGAGAGAGAGAGAGAGAGAGAGAGAGAGAGAGAGAGAGAGAGAGAGAGAGAGAGAGATGATTGTAGAGATATAGATAGTAAGTAAGTGCCTCTGTGTGTGTGTATATGTGAAAGATAGATAGAAACAGTGAAAGGAAATGTATCTGCGTGTTTAAATGTATGTAATAGATAAATTTATATAGATACATAGATATGGAGAAAGTAAGTATGTGCGTGAGTGTGTACGTGAGAGAGATAAGTAGATAGAGAAGTGGAGAGAGAGAGAGGAAGTATGTATGTGCGTGCGTGCGTGTATGTGTGAACGAAAATAGATAAAGAGAAGTAGATACAGAGGAAATGTGTGGACGTAAAAATATATAGATAAATAGATAGATAGATAGGTAGAGATAGAGATAGAGAGACTATGTATGTGCGTGCGTGCGTGTGCGTGTAAGAAACTTGACTAATCTCACGTGATGATCGGCCACGTGTTCCCAGCATCAGCAGGATATATGAGCCGCATTACCTGCCTCCTCCTCCTCCTCCTCCTCCTCCACCTCTTCCTTCTCCTCCACCTCCTCCTTCCTCCTCCTCCTCCTGCACCTCTTCCTTCTCCTCCACCTCCTCCTCTTCCTCCTCCTCCTCCTCCGCCTCCTCCTCCTCCTCCTCCTTATCCTCTTCCTCTTCGCACCTTCGAGGAACTATTGGAAGCATTAGCGGCGGGGATCTTGCCAGCATTCCTCACCTTAACGACGGGCTTTACGCACCTATCTCGTTACCTGTTTTCCTCGTTAATGGTCACCTCCTGGAAGAATAAATTTGACCCTGGATATAATTTTTTTCCGTTTTTTTTCTGTTCATCTTTCTCTCGGTTGGGTTTTAGAAGGAATGTTTTGGGGGTTAGGATACGTTTGTTTGCTGTCTGTGTCCTTCTCTCGTGGGTCACCTCCTGGAAGAATAAATTTGACCCTGGATATAATTTTTTTCCGTTTTTTTTCTGTCCATCTTTCTCTCAGTTGGGTTTTAGAAGGAATGTTTTGGGGGTTAGGATACGTTTGTTTGCTGTCTGTGTCCTTCTCTCGTGGGTCACCTCCTGGAAGAATAAATTTGACCCTGGATATAATTTTTTTCCGTTTTTTTCTGTTCATCTTTCTCTCAGTTGGGTTTTAGAAGGTATGTTTTTGGATTTGGGATATGTTTGTTTGCTGTCTGTGTCCTTCTCTCGTGGGTCACCTCTTGGAAGAATAAATTTGACCTTGGATATATTTTTTTCCGTTTTTTTCTGTTCGTCTTTCTCTCAGGTGGGTTTTAGAAGGTATGTTTTTGGATCAGGACATTTTTGTTTGCTGTCTGTTTCCTTCTCTCGTGGGTGGGGTTTTAAAGTCTTGTAGATTCTGATTGGTATATTTTAGGTTAGTTTTGTTTTTCTTCTGTTTGGTTTTCTTTGTTTGGTGGGTCGGGTTTTAGGAAGTTACGTTTTGGGGCTCGTTTTGTTTTCCTGTTTCGTTCTTGTGGTTAAGTTTTATAAGTCTTGTAGATTCGGTTTCTTATACTTTAGGTTAGTATTTGTTGTTATATAGTGTTAGAATATCATGATGTTTGTGTGTGTGTTAGATTTTAATTCGTGTACATGGTTTTATGATTCTTTAAGTTGTCACCACCATAACCACCACTACTGACCATCCCACTAACATCATCATCATCATCATCATCAACCACAACCACTACCCACCACCATCCTTACCACAAGAACCACCACCACCACCACCACCGCCTCCGTCTCTATAGATTTCTGCATAAGTAGCTCACTCTCTCTCTCTCGCTCTTTTAGTGACGGTGAGAAGTGGGAGGCGATCATGCACACCCTTTTTACATGACACACACACACACACACACACACACACACACACACACACACACACACACACACACACACACAAACACAAACAGACTCACACAGAAAGAAAGAACAATGGAAAATCAGTAATAAGAGAAAAATAGAAGGGAAAGGAAGGCAAGGGGTGGGAGGTAAAGGAAAATTTGGCTGTCTGAAGGGAGAATTGTTTGTAAGGCCGAGTCCCTAAGGTCATTAAATTTTGTTCCTGTTTTTATATGATGGCCACGGCTGCTCCAAGGCCACGAGTAATCAAGAGGAGAATGCTGGAGGGAGGATGGAAAGAAATGGAGGGAGGGAGGAGAGGGAGAAAATGAGGGAGCGGTAAGCTAGAATAAAGGGGCGGGATATAAACGGAAGAAAAATGTGGATGGAGGAAGAGAATAGAAGGAAAATAGGAAGAGAAAGAGAGAGAGACGGAAAGACAGACAGACAAAGAGACCGACAGACAGACAGATAGAAAAACAGATAAGGAGCAGACAAATTAAAGAAAAAGCACAAATTCCGACGTACAGAGAGACAAACAGAAATCAAATAGAAAAAACAGTTGAAAATTAATGTTGACAGAGAAAATATGGAGTTAGAGAGATAAACAGACAGACATACAGACACATAAACAAGAAAACAGACCCCCAAAAAACAAACACAGAGAAAACAAACAACAACAAAAAAAGAGATAAGGCCAACCAACGGAACGGGAAAAATAACAAGAAAAAAGGTCCATGTGTGATATACACGGCGTCATAAATTTCCGTCGTAAAACGCTTTATTTTATTCCGTTCGACAAAAAAACAACACGAAAACAAAAACAAAACAACTTGAAGCGGACAGACAACCCTTGTGTGATCAGACCGCACCACCGGCAGACGGGAAATTGAGTTTTTTTTTTTTTTTTTTTTTTGTATAGGTAAAAAAAAAAGTTATCGAAACCAAAAAAAAGAACAAAAAATAGCAAACAGAAACAAACACATAAACTGACAAGAGTGGAAAGAATCGTACCTAATGAAACACACACACACACACACACACACACACACACACACACACACACACACACACACACACACACACACAGGACGCAGAGTGAGTCAGGCTCCAGTCTTTATCCCCGTTGCTGTAAATCTTGTCAAAATGGCCACATAGCGAGAGAGAGAGAGAGAGAGAGAGAGAGAGAGAGAGAGAGAGAGAGAGGCAGACAAACACACATACTCACTCTGACAGACAAACAGAATAATATTTACACTTCAAGTCAAAGAGAAAACATTTGGGCATCATGCTAAATCAACTCCTTTTTATTTAGACTACAATGGAAATAAAGTAATCACTATTAGGCAAACTCATTTATCAATCAACTCTATTTTTAAGCTGCTACGTTAATAAACTTGACATTAATTTTGTAACCCTCTTTCTTTTTACCTTGTTTACTCACTTTTTAATCTTTTTTTTCTCCTTTCTCCATCATCATCATTATCTTTTTAATTTTCCCTTTCATCATTGCTTTATATTTCTCATTCTTATTATTGGATTTTTCTTCCTTTTTCCGATCTCATATATCAGTCAACTCCCTTTTGTAACAACCCCCAACAACCTCTTCCATTAACATAAAAACACATAATAATAACTGCGATGTAAATAAACTAAACACTATTACGTTACCTCATTAATCATTCATCTCTTTTTCAACTACAATGTAAATTCACTAAACATTAATTTCCGATCTCCTTTATCAATCCCTTTAACACTATTACGTTACCTCATTAATCATTCATCTCTTTTTCAACTACAATGTAAATTCACTAAACATTAATTTCCGATCTCCTTTATCAATCCCTTTTTTAACAACCCTAACAACCTCTTCCATTACCACCGAAAACACACAACAGTAACACAAGTATCACCGTTACCAATGAACGCCCGAACACAACAATGACTGCCCCAACAGCACCAACAACGGTAACAGAAAAGCGTGGAGGCACACAGTAACAGCGCTAACAAAGTCTATATCAGCAATTGCCACAACAAAAGCCGAACGCAACTTGATACAGCAATACAGACCCCTAGTTGTGTGTGTGTGTGTCTGTGTGTGTTTGTGTTTATGGGTGTGCAGGCGCTGGTTGGCATTATCCTATTTTCCTGTGGCATTGATGGTCTGTAATTGTATGTAGATCCATGTAATGCTCTCAGGGGGTCGAAGGGGGGATGGAAGTGAGGGTGGTGGAGCCTTATCGCTGCCTACACTCATCCATTCCGCTCCTCCGAGTTGGTGTCCACGCACAAACCTTCCCCGTAGTGATTACATTTAGGTCCTGAGCTTTGTGGGCGTCCCGGTATTATCTTGAAAGACTATATACTCTACGTGAATGCAGTGTGGAAATATATCGTTAGTACTTTAAAATTAACATGAATATAGGATTTTAGTGCAGTCTTTTCGCCTCACTTTCATGTGGATCTAATGATTCTCCCTTCTTCCCTTGTCTAAATGTTTTATAAGAATTATGGAGGAGATATTGCCCCGATTTATAATAATTGTATACGAAAAAGCAAAGTTACAAAACTGAATCACAAACGTATCAGATATGACGTACAATTTTAATATGATAAGCTTCTGAAGATATAAAAATAGATGTAAGATGAATATAGTATAGTGAGACTTATGATTATATGACAAAAGCAGTATTACAAAGCAGAATACCAAACGAAGCAGATATGCCTTATATTCTGAAGCTTCTCGTGTTAAACATAATACGAAGGATGATTATTCGAGCATATTATAATCAGAGGACGCAGCCAGTGTGTACGACGAAGCAGTACACGCCCATGAATGTAACTCAATACCTGACGTGCAGCACAGGTTTTTATTTTAAGTTACACAAATTAGACGGACTTTTACGATTCATTGCAACGAGATGAACCGATAAAAAACGAGCAGTCGGCCCTCAAAAAAATAAAAGAAAAAAGGACACTGAAAATGGAATACAACTTGCAACGAAGAATCAGAACTTTGTAATTTTATGCTCCAATTGTTGTCGTCATTATTGGCAATGTTTTTTTGTTTTTTGTTGTTTGTTTTTGTTTATACGTTTGCCTTGTTTGTTTTGTGTTAGTGTTACGTAGACCCGCTTAATGATAATGCAGGTATTAATATAAACACACACACACACACACACACACACACACACACACACACACACACACACGACACTGTATTACAACACTCCAGACATAAAAAGCGTTTTGGCGTCCACCCCACAATGTAATTAGCTTTTGTCAGGTGTCAGATCAGGTAAACACAATTAAGCCTTCCGACTGGCTGACCGGCAAACGTTCAGCTGGTGATGAACTAAACTGTGTGTGTGTGTGTGTGTGTGGATGTGGGTGGGTGGGGGTGGGTGTGGGTGTGGGTTTGCATGTACTTAATAGGCATTCGTTTTAAAGCTATGGTAAAATAATGTACAGTAATGATGACCTTAATGATAATAATAATAATAATAATAATAATAATAATAATAATAATAATAATAATGATAATAATAATAATAATAAAATATAAAGGACGTTTTAGTTTATGGGGATTAGCATTTTCCCTTCCTTTAGCGTCTCTCTCTCTCTCTCTCTCTCTCTCTCTCTCTCACAGGGTAGCAAGAACACGTAATCTCTTAGTCTTACCTTCGTTTTGAGAGTTTTTTTCACTTGGCAGCACTGGCGATGGTCGGATGTTCTCCCCACACGCAAGCCTTCCCTTTGTTCACCCAGCTGGTCTCCGTCATCCTTATTTTCCCTCTCGCCTCTTCCTTCTGCTGTTTTTCCTCGCCTCTTCCTCCTCTTGATTACCTCTCTCCATTTTCTCTCATCCTCTGATTGTTTCTCTTCCTTCTTCTTAACTTTTCTCTCGGTTTATCTCTCCTCGTGTCGTATTGTTTGCTGGCTTTTGTTTTGTTTTTCAAGTATATTTGTTTTGTTTTGTTTTCCTCATTATTATTTTCTTTCGAACTTATTGTCTTCATTATTTCCTATTCTTTATGCCTTTCTTTCTCCCCAGTCTTCTTCTCCTCCTCCTTCCTCATCTCCTTCTACTCCTCCTCTTCCTTCTACTTATTTTCCTCCCTCCCTAATCCAGTTCCTCCTACTCCTCCTTCCTCTCCTACTCCACCTCCTTCTCTTCCTCCTGCTTATTTTTCTCCTCCCCCTCCTTCTCCAATTCCTCCTTCTCCTTCTCCTTCCTCCTCCTCCTCGCTATCTCACGTATACTTCCCTTTTCACGTCCGTTCCATTTCTCTTTCTTTTTCCCTCCCTCCATCTTCTTTAGTGCGTAGGAGCGAGAAAAAGGCATCTATTTATGACTATTGGGAAGGTTTTTGTGGCGCAGTCCGCTTAAAGGCGCGATTGTGGACTGTTCTTTATGGAGTGGTTGGGTTAGTCTCTTATATTTTTTTGCTTGTATTGTTGCGTATCTTTTTTTTTCAGTTTATTTTCGTGTGTGTGTAAAGTTGTGGTTTCAATTTAGTGTGTTTTTATGAGGTGTTTGATTTATATATAGCTTAACATTAATTTTAATATCGTTAGTCTTATTTTTTTGCCTGTATTTTTGCGTATCTTTTTTTCACTTTTATTTCTTTAAGTGTGTAAAATTGTGGTTTCTATTTAGTGTGTTTTTGGTGGTATTTTATTTATATATAACTTAACATTACTTTTAATATCGATATCGTTATAGCAACCGCTAATATTGCTGCTGCTACTGATGTTAATACTACAGATCTAAAGAAAATATCAAGTACCACAAACTTAACAATCTTTAAAGACATTGTAACTACTATCATTTCATCCAAAAACAGTATTTCTACCACTAACATACCAGCTAATTTTACAATCTTCCTTTATTTTAATTTATTATGGCAACTACTGCTGTAACTGTTAATGCTAATACTAATATGATGAAATACCATGAACCTCACACTCACGTTGTAACTATTTCCTCACACAACATCAGAATTTCAATCATGAATATACCAGGTAATGTTACAATCTTCCACTGTTTCGTCCTTTTCATTACGATATTGACTACTAACACAATTTCGCTACAAGTAATACAACCCTTACAGGCACTCCCCTATCACCATAACCATGACTGCAATACTATTTAACACATCTACGCTACTACCCTCGACCCCTCTAATACTACCAGGGCCTTATCACGAACACTACAATCACCATCACCACCACCACAATCACCACCAATAACCCCAAACCCGCGGAGGAATAAAAAGAAATTAAAACAAAACTCCCATGACTCAGAAAATGCTATCAGGCCAACGAGGTTTAAATGTAAGACAAAAGCTTAAAAATGGAATAGGGCGAGGAGGAAAGAAAAATATCAAATCATACGCGGGAGAAAACAAAAGCGATCCAGGGAAACATTTTGCCCTCCCCGCCGCCGGAAGAGAGAGAGAAGGAAACAATAATCCAAGAGAAGACATTTTGCTGATTGGACAACAAGGCAACCGACATCAGGAGAGCGTCCGGTGAAGGGAAAGTGGAAAATATACTAGTGATGATCAAAGGAAATGGCCCAGGTTATGCAGCGTAGCAGATATATAGGAAAGGTTGGGATTCTCGTGTGTCTTTACAGTTTCATTCAACCGAAAATATACATAACGAAGAACTGAACTGATGAATTTGCCGAGAAGTGAATCTAGATAAAAACTATTGAATTCTCCTGACATAACATCCACAGTGAAAGAAATACCGAAAAAGCAATTAAATAAAAGAGAAAATGATTGATAGAAAAGACACAAACAAGATTTTTTTAACGAAAGTTCAGAAATAGGTAAATAAAAATAAATTATGAATGAATAACAAAGAGAACACATAAATAACATCACACGGTTGAAAAAAATGCATAAAAACAAGAGAGCATTGACGAGATTTTTAAAGAAAGTACAGATATAGATAAAACAATCTAAACAAATAAATAGCAAAGGGAATACATTAATAACATCACACGGTTGAATGAAAGACGTAAAACCAGTAAAAAAAAAAAGGAAATAAAGAACAACAAACGTAACATTAAATAAAAGCCCCAAAGAACCTCCTCACCGAAAGAAACAAAACGAACAAGCGAAAGTAAACAGGTAAATACGAGAGGGCAGCGGCAACCTTTTAATGAACTCAGCACCTTCGCCCCTACAGGTAAAAATCTAATTAACGCACGGCTGCCTTTCCCTCCTCGGGGCTCATTAGGACGGTCTTTACCTGCCCCGCGAGTGGTCGGGTGAGGCACACCTTTGCATCGCCTCAATGTAACCCAAACTTTCCGAACACATTTTTTCCAACATTTCCTCTTTTTATTTTTCTGGCGTGTTGCTGTTTTAAGTTTCGCCAAATGAGCAGCTTTGGCTTTTTTTTTTGTTTTGTTTTTGGCATTGATTTTCTTGGTGGTTTGATTGCAGGCTGGGTTTTTTTCCTTGTTTTTTTCTTCTTGTTTTTATATTTAGTCTATTTTACTAACTACTATTTTACTTTCTCTTTCCTTTGTCTGTTCTCGTAATTACTTTTTTTTTTGCTTTGCTTTCTTGATGGTTTAACTGCAAGCTCCGTTTTTTGTTTAACTTTTTCTTGGAGGGTTTTTTTCTTGTTCTCGCCTTTAATTTCTTTTACTGAATACTTTAGTCTTGTTTTAGTTTTTTTTTCTTTATTTGTGCTCGTTTTTCACTTCTTTTTGCCTTGATTTTCTTGATGGTTTAACTGCAAGCTCCGTTTTTTGCTTAACTTTTTCTTGGTGTTTTATTTTTCTTGTTCTCGCCATTAATTCCTGTTACTGAGTACTTTAGTCGTGTTTTAGTTTCTTTTTATCTTTATTTGTTCTCGTTTTTCACTTTTTTTGCATTGATTTTCTTGACTCTTGTTTATAAGTCAGAGTACTGCAATGTTTAACTTTCCTTCTGTTTCTCTTTTCTCTCTTCGACATTCCTGGTTACAGAAAAAGTCTGCATATTCCTTTTATATACACGTTTTTTGCTCCAAGAGTTGCGTGTTAGGAGAACCATTTTTCACTCTGCATGTCAGTTATCTTTTCCTGCTCGGTTGGGTTTAGACACCATATTTTAGGATATTGTAATTTGTCTGCATGCCTGGCTATCAAACGCCTTTGTACTCCACTCTTAATGCCATTCTCTTGCCATTGATAATTCTAATTGTTGTGGCTTGAAAGGATTGTGGTGTTCTTCCCTCTGATATACGTGACACTTATGGAAAGGTGGTGGTGGTGGTGGTGGTGGATGTGTGTTGGTAGTGGTAGTGATGGTTGTGGAGGAGGTAGTGTTTGCTGTAGTTATTTCTGTATGTGATAGTTTCGGTATTGCCAAAGTGAAGTGGTTGCAAATCTGTGTATGTTCTGAGGTTATGGTTGCGATAATGACGGTAGGGATAGTTGTGAATGAGGTAGTATTCGCTGTGGTTATTTATGCTAGTGATGGTTACGTTAAAACCCATGTGTAGTGTTTGTAAATCTGTTTATGTTCTGAGCTTACGGTTGTGATAATGGCAGACGATGAAGTTAATATGGGTAGGACGAGGGGAAGGAATAATGGAGCAAGAGGTAGAAGATTTAAAAGACGAAAAAAGAAAGAAAAGCAAATGGAAAAAAAGGGCCTTGGTTATAGTGATGTTGTGAGGATAAAGCGACTAGGATAATAATGGTTGCTGTCCAGTGTTGATGGTTGTGGTAATGGAGACGGTGAAGGTAATGGTCGAATCCTTGGTAGTGGCAGCAACTCTATGTACTGAATCATTTGGCAGCATTAGAGTGAGTTATGTTCCCTAGACGAAAAACATATCAGTACCCAGAGGAATATATTGTAAGAAAGCTCATCAATCACTTTAATACGGACCTCCTGCATGTAATATGAAAGAGTGCGCGGAGGGCGAGGGAACCGGAAAGGAGAAGTAAATTAGAAATGAAGGGAAGGAAAAAGAAAACAGGGGGAAGGAGGTTGGCTGGCTGCGCAGGAGAGGTACAGAGCAAAAGGTCACCAGGAGTAACTAAGGAGGGAGGCGGGGCAGGCAAGAGAGTGTGTTTGATAGAAAATAGTGAGAGAAGGAAAGAAATGCTGGAAGCAGGCGCGGAGGGAGGGAAAATGAGACGGTGGAAGGGAGGACAGAGAAGTGAGGGAGAAAGAGTAATGTAGAAAGAAAAAGATGCCTGGGAAGGGACGGAAAGGGACAGAGGGAAGGAATGAAATTGAAATGAGGAAGAGAGGAAGGGGAAAATAAATGGGTGACAAGAAGGGAGGGAGAATGATACGGTGGAAGGGAGGACAGAGAGAAGAGGGAGAAGAAATAAGGAAGAAAGAAGGAACAGAGAAGAAAGAAGGAGATGCCGTGAAAGGGGACAAATGGAAGGAATGAAATTAAAATGAGAAACAGAGGAAGGAAGAACTAAATGGGAAGGAAGCATGTGAATAAAGGAAGGTAGGAGAAAAGAATAGGAAAGGAAATGTGTAAGGAGATGAAATGAAAGGGAGAAGGAGAAAATAAAACGGAAAGAGGAGACAGAAGGAGGATTAAAGGGAGGGGAAGATTGGATGGAAGGGGAAAAAAGTAATTGATTTGAGAAGGTACCTATGAAAAGGGCTGAGAAGATGAAAGGAAGATAGGAGGGAAATGAGAGAGAAAGGAAGAGTACGTGAGAAAGAGGAAGAGAAAAAAAAGAGAGAATACAGGAGAAAATGAAGGAAGGAGAAAAGGAGAGAAAGGGAGGGAACAAACGTGAGCAAGAGAGAAAGTTGGAAGAAGGAAAAAAGAGGAGATAAAGCGCAAGAGAAGGAAAGAAGGAGGAAAAGAGAAAAGGGAAATAAAACCACGTGAGAAAGGGAGGAAGTGGGAAGAAACGACAGAATAACAACCGCAAAAGAAGGAAGAAAAGAGGAAATGAGAGAAAGAGAAGATACATAAGAGACACAGAAAGTAAAAAGGAAGAAAGGAGAGGAAAGGGAGCACGAAAGAAAAAAGGAAATAAATAAAGAAAGAAGAAAGAAGGGCATGTGGGGTGTGTGCTTATCAGGTCACCGAATGAGCGATCATAAGACTGCCGTTAATTTTAAGTGAAAGGTTGATTATACGAGTTTTCATGGCCGGGCGGAAGGGAAGGAAGAAAATGAAGAAATAAGATAAGACGATGGAGGAGAATGAGGTGGAGGAAGGAGGGAGGAAGATGAGGCGGGGAGGAAGGAAGGGTTGCCAAGAAAAATTGTGAGGGAAAAATGAAACAACGGGAATGATCAAGAATAGAGGAGAAGGAGATGGAAGAAGGAAGGAGAGAAGAGGAAGAGGAAGAGGAAGAGAGAATAGAACACACTTGAAGAAAGATAAGAAAAGTATTATGAAGGAAAGGAAGAAAGGAAAAATAGAACAACAGGAGTGATAAAAAAAATAGAAGAAGTGGAAGAAGGAAAGAGAGAGAAAAGAAGAAGAGGAAGGGAGAATAGAAAACAATTAATGAAAGAGAAAAGCTGTATTATGAAGATAAGGAAGAAGGAAAAATTGAACAACAGTAATGGGAGCAGGAGAAAGAAAAGTGGGTAAGAGAAAAGAGGAAGATAGAATAGAGAATACATAATGAAAGAAAAGAAATGTATTATAAAGAGAAGAATGAAGAAGAGAAAGAATAGGAGCTGCAACGAAAAAGAGGAAACAGAGAGGGAGAAGAAATGCTCAAGAAAAAAAAAGAGAAGGAGATAGAGGAAGGAAAGAGATAAATGAAAACGAGAAAGAGAAAATAGAGAACACCTGAAGAAAGAGAAAAACTATTATAAAAGAAGAAGGAAGAAGATTAAAAAATAACAGCTGTAATAAAAAGGAGGAAACGGAAAAGAGGAAAAAGGAACAAAAGCTAAAGAAGAACAAGAGGAAGAGGAAGTAGGAGAAATTAGGGGAACGGATGAAAGAAAAAGGGGAGTTTACATTGCGCTGTTTGCTTTGACGTCGTACAATATAAGGAACCTCTTTTACGACACGCAGAATAAACAAATAAACTTAATTACACGTTATATAAATGCAATTCCGCCTCTCTCTCTCTCTCTCTCTCTCTCTCTCTCTCTCTCTCTTCCATTCCGAAACTATCCCTTCTTTTAGCATTTCGATATTTTTCCTTTTATTATTTTACGTTTATTCCTTTCCTCCCGACCATTATCAACCCTTCGCTCCTCTTCCCTTTTCGCTTCTTACTTTCCATCCTTTTCACTTCATTTCCTCCCCTTCCCCTTTATCTTTTTCCCCTGGCTCTTCTTTTCTCCTCTCTCTCTAACTCTGTCTATCTATATATCTACCTTTATCTATTTATCTATGTGTGTGTGCGTGTGTGTGTTTCTTCTTTCCTGGGTTTACTGCTTTTATCCTCTGTTTCTCCTCGGTAATTATTCCTCCCTTCCTCCCTCCCTTCTTTCTCTCATTTTCTGTCTTCACATCGCTTTTAATATCCTTCAGTTTCAGCGGTATGCATTTTTTTTTTACTATTATATAAACATGTCGTAAAATATGACATTCAAATTAACAATAGATCTTTAATACGTTGAGAGAGGGTGCTGAATAATTCCTACTGCAGCGTTTTGGCATGAACTAAGGTTTTCCTTCCTATCGCGTGTTGGTATTTTGTGTAATTCTAACTAATGTGACTTGAATTCAGTGCGAGAAACCATTCCTGTGTTGGCCTTTAAAATCTTATGACTCCCTCCCTTTACCCCCTGTCTCCTTACGCTTTTGTTTATCTTATGTTTCCTTGCATTACATTCAGGGGAGCAGGAAAATGGAACGTAAAATATTCCTCTGACAGCCGGGGAACCAAAATGAATATGCTCTTGATATTTAAGTGTTCTGTATAATATAAATAGGCATGAGTTATTAAGTCCTCTAGTTTTGAAGGTAAAGAGTCAATGGAGAAGTGTTTTACCATAAGACATTTCAGACTTTCCTTCCTCCGAGTAGCGCTTCTTCACAAATGCCAACCGGGTCCGCAAAACTCTACGGTCCGGGCCAGCCACGTTTAGATACCGAGGCGAAATACGGTCTCATGGGAGGGTGTGTGTGGGGGGGAGAGGGCGTGGTAATGAGGCAGCGGCAGTGGTGGTAGTGGTGGTGGGGCGGCAAGGACCAGACTTATGCAGGATACGGTGGCGAAAAATTATGGAATGGCGGTGATTTTGGCGGAAAGAAGGTTGAAAAGGTTGGTGAAGGTGACAGGAAAATGCCCTTTAGCCCCACATATTTCCCCCGTTACTGAAGGGGCACCCGACCGAGCAGGAAAGGGAGAGGTAAGAGGCAAGGTAACGAAGAGGAATTAATGAGTGCAAAAGGGAAGGAAAAGCAGAGTAACAGGAGGAGGAGGAAGAGCAGAAGTAAAAGACGACGAACAACAGATTCATTTTTTGTCTCTTTCATTCATTCTTGTCACGTCTTTTGGTACATTTTTCCACGTTTCTTGCCTTTTTATCATCGGGTTTTTTTGTAACCTTTTTTTATTTATCTATATACTTGTGCTTTACTTCATCATTCTATCTATTCCTCCTCCTTTCATCGTCATTTTCTCCTTCTTCCTCTTCCTCCTCCTATTGCTCATCTCCCTTCTTTTATCCAACTCCTCCTCCTTCTACTTTACTTCATTCTTCCATCTACTCCTCCTCTTCTTCATCGTTACTTTCTCCTCCTTCTCTTCCTCCTCCTTCTTTTGTTCCTCCCTCCTTCATATCCAGCTCCTTTTCCTGCTCCTCCTTCTCTTCCTCCTCCTCCTATTGTTCCTCTCCTTCTTATCCTGCTCTTCTTCCTCCTCCTCTAACTGCTTCTTTCTCCTTCTTATCCAGCTCCGTTCCCTCCTTCGCGTGTACCCCAGACGCTATATAACGCCAACAATAGGAGGTCTCTTGTCGGGATGGACGCAGATTGACTGACAGAAACACTCACGGAAAGATTACTCCCCAATTATTTGTCTTATTGTCCTCTTGTTTTCGTGACACCTTTTTTGCTCCTATTCTGTTGCTCTTTATTTTTTTCTCTGTTCTCTTTGTCTTATTTCATCTTTTGTTGATGCTTATTTTCCGTTCTACGAGAGGGAAGTATAAGAGCGAAGAGTATTGTCAAGTAATGCTCCCTTTCATGATATTTTGTAGGAGAGAAAGGGAATAGGGAAGAAAAAATATGGAAAGAAAAAAATACAAGAATGGTTTATAGTTAAGATTTTGTACTGACCCTAATTTATCCCTCAGTTCCTACTTAACTATCCTTTCGTTTCCCCCTTTTTTTTCTTCTTAGCTGTTGTTTTGCCTTCTCTATCATTATCTCTGTCATGGTCTCACTTGTTTTGCTCGTCTTTCCTCTCCTCCTCCTCCTCCTCCTCCTCCTCCTCATTCATTTTATCTTCATCTTCCTCCACCCTTGACCCTGTCGTTTATTCTCTCTCTCCCTCTCTCTCTCTCTCTCTCTCTCCTTCCTTCCTTTCTCCTCTCTCCTCTCTCTCTCTCTCTCTCTCTCTCTCTCTCTCTCTCTCTCTCTCTCTCTCTCTCTCTCTCTCTCTCTCTCTCTCTCTCTCTCTCTTTCGCTCTCGCTCTCAGCTCACATCCTTCGTCCGCCTCGGCCTAAAATTAACTTCGTTGTGAAAATTGCGGCGGCGAATCGGAATTGTATTTGTTTTATGATTTCCTTAGCAATTAAAGATTATCACGAAGTCTCTCGCACGTGAAATTAAGGTTGAAGTATTTGCCTCATTTAATTATCAGATGTGGCGACGAGAAATTATATTAAGGTTATTCTGTGGCTTTACTAATTGTATGCGAAGTGGGGTTTTTTTTTGTTAGGGTTATTCTTCGTCTTTTTATCATTAGTTAGTTGCTGTTTGTAGTGAAGGGAGCTAGTCACAGAGAACGGCACTGATTTCTGGTTTCTCACTGCCTTGCGTTCTTTGCTCGTTTCCCACTGTCTCTACCTTCTCCTCGTCCTTCTGCTCCTCCTCCTGTTCCTCTTACCACCCTTTTTTTTTCTTTAACCCTCCTCCCTCTCCGCCTCCTCTTTCTACTCCTTCTCTTCCTCTTCCTCTCCCTCCTATTACCCTCTTCTTGTATTCTCTCTAACTCACTTCCCTCTCCTCCTCCTCTTCCTTATGATCTCCTGTCTCCTTCCCCATCCTCCTACCCTTCTTCCCTCTCCCTTGTATTCTCTCTAACCCACTTCCTCTCTTCATTCTCCTCCTTATCTTGCTTCTCCTTTCCCTCCCTCCTATCCTCCCTCCCTCCCTCCCCACAGCCTTCACGCACTCTTTAAGGAAGACTTGAGGCAGGAGAGAAAATTTGATGACGTCGGGAGAGCAGCGCTGCTCCTGAATTTAAATCGGGCGTCCGGCTTACCTGGCTGGCTGGCGGACTGACTGAGTGACTTGCTGAGTTACTGGATGGCTGCTTACCTGACTGCTGACTGGAGACTAACTGGAGGTATAAGGACAGTTGTGTGCGTGTATGTATGTATGACTGAGATGGTTGAATGAATGGCTGGGTGAGTTCTCGAATTCTTTGTGTTTTGACTGTGTGTGGGTCGTCGATTCCTCTTTGTTTTGTTTTTATGGTTAGCCAATTGGTTTTCACACAGATTAATTGACTTTTAAATGGACAGTATGATTGGCAAATGGATATACAGACATTTGAGTAACTAATGGGCTCAGTGAATCGTCGACTTCTTGATGTTTTCACTCTTCCATCAGCTACTTGGTTCTCTTATTAAATTATTGACTTTATGAATGGACAGTAGAAGAATTGGCAAGGATAGATAGCGAGTGGAGGAACTAATGAACTGAGTGGATCGTGGACTGTTTGGTGTTTTGATTTTGTGAGTAGATACCCGGTTGTCTTACTGACTTACTGACTTTATAAATGGACAGTAGGAGGATTCGCAAATAGACTAACTGATGGACTGACTGGCTTACTGGGCGGTTGACTGGGTGCCCGGCTGACCTCATTGCTGACTGACCGAATGACTGACTATCGGATTGGCGCGCGGAGTGGGCGAGGCTTTGGGTGATGGGGCATTTGGACCTACGTAATCTCCCTTCAGCAACGTTTGAACTCTTCTGACGCTGACGGACACCTGTCTATGGCTGACACCTTTCCGTTGCATCTGTTTGGCGGCCTATCGCTCGCTGTTCTCGGATTCTGTGACAGGTGAATGCGTTTGTGTATCGTTTTGTTTGGCTTTTTTCTGTTTTTTTTTTATGGATGTTGCCAATTATTTTGCTCTTATTAACGGGTCTTTTATGGCATTAGTTTCGTTTTGATTTAGTGCTTACTTTTGTTTAGTCTAGTTTCAGTTTTAGCTTGGCATGTAGTTTAACGCTTATTCTATTTTAGTTTGGCTTAGTTTGGCCTAGTTTGGGTTAGTTTCAGTTTATCTCAGTTTGGTTTGGTTTCAGTTTTAATTTTGCATATAGTTTAATGCTTATTTTAGTTTACTTTATTTTCGATTCAGTTTAGTTTAGTTTCAGTCTCAGGTTTGTATGTAGTTTAATGCTTATTTTAGTTTACTTTATTTTCGATTCAGTTTAGTTTAGTTTCAGTCTCAGGTTTGTATGTAGTTTAACGCTTATTTTAGTTTACTTTATTTTCGATTCAGTTTTGTTTAGTTTCAGTCTCAGGTTTGTATGTAGTTTAATGCTTATTTTAGTTTACTTCATTTTCGATTCAGTTTAGTTTAGATTCAGTCTCAGGTTTGTATGTAGTTTAATGCTTATTTTAGTTTACTTTATTTTCGATTCAGTTTAGTTTAGTTTCAGTCTCAGCTTTGTATGTAGTTTAATGCTTATTTCAGTTTATTTTATTTAAGTTTCAGTTTAGTTAAGTTTCAGTTTTAGTCCTGTATATTGCAGTAAAAATAGAACCGAGGACAAGCTAAAGAGGTCAACTATTTTCGCTATTTGCTGCCCATACGAAGAAGCTTGAAGAAGATCCAGACATATAAGAATCAAATTTAGCTCCTCGTGTTTTTTGGATGTTCCCCTTTCAAAAAAATTAAGTCATTGCTAAAAAAAATAATCTGCAGAAGTAAGATTTTTTTTTTTTTTTTTTTTTTTTGTCTTTTAGGGAAATCTGGCGTATCCCTTTCTTTTTTTACAGGTTTAATAGCAGCAATTTCAATTTTATTATTTCTCTCTGTTTTCCTCCCTCTTCTCCTCCTCCCTCTCCTTTTATCTTTTATCGTCAATACGCTCGTTTTCAGGCAACTTTTATTTCCTCCACGCCTGCATTTGCACTTCCCGTTTTTTGTTTCTACTCGTACTCCTGTTTTCTTTTAATCGCAAACTCTCGTGTAGGCAAAATAACACTTTGAATATCAGAAAGTTGCGCGGGAAACAGAGACGAGACGCGGGGGGAAATATTTATAGAGACAAAGTGACAACGGGATAGACGTGGGCGGAGCAAAGAAATATTCAAATGAGGGCAACACGCAGGTAGCTTCGCTGGACCATTGGCGGGAAACGGACAGGTAGAAATAAAAGGTCACCTGCCCGACACGTAAACACCGCCTCTTTGTCTTCCTCCTCCTTCTCCTCCTCTTCTTTCTCCTCTGATTCGTCCTCTGCCTCCTCCTCGTCCTCCGCCTCCTCCTCTTACTACGACTACTAATACTAATACGAATAGTAATCCTAATGCTAACACTAATACTCCCCCTTTCTTTTCCTTCCCCTTCTCCTCCTCCTCCTCCTCCTCCTCGTCACCATCACAATTCGTCTCCTAACCCTTCTTCCCCTTCCACCTTTTTAGTATTATCATCATCTTCATCGTTTTCGCTCCTTTTGTGCTTTCTTTCCTTCATCGTTTCTCTTGTTTTTTTAAAGTTAGGTGGGGTTTTTTTTCCGGGTTACGATTCTGTGTGTATGTGGTCTTTGTGATATAGTAATGGATCAACAGGAAAGTATTGTACCATCTATCTCTATTTATTTATCTGTCTATCTGTCTGTCTATTTATCTCTTTCTCTCCCTTGCTCTCTCTCTTTCCTCCCACATCGTTGTATTTCGAACGCAGCCCTCCCCGACACACATTTTTCGGCGGGACAGGTGCAAGGTGCCGCGTCAGCAAGCAATTCCGCACAGGTGTGAAAAATCCATCAAGGGGCCGCCACGAGGACGTCTCTGGAGGATCCGGTTCCCTGTGCGTGTTGGCGTCCGGCGCGGCGGGTGACGGGACGTTGGATTCTTGCTGCAGTTAAAGTTTCTCTCGTCTTGATTGTCCGCTGCAGACTCAAGGGCGAATGCGACGGAGATAAGCACCGAGGCCACGCGCAGCTGTAGTGTATGATCTACCTTTACCTTTTTTATCATTAGTGTTATTACTTTTTTAAACAAAGGAAGCAGCTCAAGGACAACAAAAAGAAAGGGTTGAAAAAAAGCCCGCTAACCACTGCTCCTATAAAAGACGAAGTAAAGAGTAGCCAAGAGAGGTCAAATTCGGGTGGAGAGGTGCCTTTGTGGGATGCCTTGAAAGTTGTCCAAGGTAATTAACGACTCATTTGTATATTTTACTTGTGTTAACGTATTTTACATTCTCTGTAAGTAATATGATGCCAAGATGATTTACTCTTGTTTGCATTGCCAGTTGTTGTTGTTTCCTTCTTTGTTCGTCATGTATGCTATTTGTATAAGGTCTGTATCCTACCTGACTGTTCTAAATCAATATTTCGTACAAGTTCCATCCGTCAAATATCTTTCTTTTTTTCTCAGAACCCTTTTTGTTCTCGTTTGTCTTTTTCTAGTATTCCACAAAAAAAAGGTAGCAGCCGCCCAGCCAAACTTTGTGGTTGTGTCTTATGTTTCTTTGTGTACGGGACCATGAAATGTTTCAAATCGCTCCTGTGGGTGGCTTGTTGATTGCCTTGGGGCGGGTGGCGCGCGGCGGGAGAAGAGAGGAAACAAAAGCTAGCTGGGTCGAGGCAGAGCACCGCGGAAACATATCCAGGACTCAGAGCCGCCCAAAGGAGGCATTCAGATATCGATGAGACTTCGCGGTGAAACTTGCAATCATGAGAAGGGTTAGGGGTTGCGCTTTGTGAGGACTAAGAACAGTTGGCGGATGGAATCTAATTTTTTGGCCCATAGTCTCAGACATTTCGAAACTTATACACTCACATTTGATAAGGCTTTAGTAGAGGTTGTGCTAGTATTTCCATGGGTAGTTTTACGAGTCTAGCGATATTTTGACAAGGCTTCTGGGGCCATATTCTCAATCATTTCAGGTCTTATACACTCCACATCTGACAAGACTTTCATAGACGTTGTGCTAGTGTTTCCATGTGTAGTATGTGTGCCTGGTGATGGTTTGACATGGCTTCTACACCATACTCGTGAAAAAAACACCCATGAGAACCCGACTCATCTCCTTGGCGGCCTTGGGAAACAGTTGTCGTGAGATCCGAAAGCGCCTGAAAATACGGGCCAGTGGAACAGAGCGGCGTCATCATCCATTCACATCAGGAAAGAAGGCGCTGGGGACACCCCGGCAGGCAACCAATTATCATATATTAAACCCACAGCCGAGGGATCACTCCGAGCCTTCACCGCCGCAGTCAGGGTCAACGTTCCCTTTCTTTCACCACGCTGGGTCCGTCGCGGCACCCCTTGACGCCGCAATAGTGACCTAGACTCGTATTTCCCGCAGGACGACCCGGGCTGGTGTTGGGCCGTCCGTGTACACCTTCAAGGCATGACGCGTGGGATGACTCGCGTGATGCATCGTGGCCCGCCGTGGGAGAGGAGTCACCTGTAAGCCCAGCCAGGTACACATTGCCCGCCCTCGTGTGTCAAGTGAAGGTGAGACGCTGAGACGAGATCCTCCTCCTCCTCCTCCTCTTTCTCCTCTTCCTTTTCCTTCCTTCCTTGTCCTCGTGTTCCTTGCTCGCTTAAATTGTGTCTTTCTTTGTTGTCGTCCTCCTATTTTTCTTTCTTCGGCGTCTTTTTGTTATTATTTTTCCTCCTCTTTCTCTTCCTCCGCCTCCTCCTCCTCTTTCTCTCAATCAAACTAACTGCGAAAATATTGTTGCAGGAACCTTTATTACATCTATTCTCCTCGATTCAAAAAACGTTTAACACCTCAAACACACACACACATAAACGTTTACCTAACCTTAAAATCCATCACTCCGATCCGTCAGTGTCCGCATTGTACGCACCTTCTGACTTCACGCAATTTATATAACACGCTTTTTTGGATAGATAGATTGATAGATAGATAGATAGATAGATAGATGCCTGTGTTCTCTTTCTGTTTCAAGTCGCGCTGCATTTGTTTTCTGGCGAGTGCTTCGTTTGCTTCGCTTCACCCTGAATGATCCCCGCTGCCGTTATATATAGCGGCCAGATTGAACCATTTCATAAGAGTTTTTTGAACATGAATCTGTCCCGCCCACGTGACCAGCGAGACGAGACAAAGGGAGACAAGGCATGCAATCACGGCGCTCACTCACCTCACTTCACCTCACCTCACCTCGCTTCGCCTCACCTGCCTGGCCAAACGCACCTCGCCAAGCTCAGGTGTGTGGGCAGGTAACAATACTAAGCCCTTGCCCCCCGCCCCCTCCCCACTTCATCACTTTCCCTTTCTCACCCTCTGTCCCTTTGTCTCTCTTTGTCTCTGTGTCTCTGCCTCTTACTCTGTCTCTTTCTTTCTGTTTTCTCTCTATCGATTTATCTATCTATCTAACACACACACACACACACACACACACACACACACACACACACACACACACACACACACACACACACACACACACACACACACACACACATACACTCAGGTAACATGGCATAATCAAGTAAACAAACAGACAGGTAAACAAACACAGGTCGTATCGTGCAAGAATATGTATACGTCGAGGAAACTACTGAAGGTAAAAACAAAAGAGAGTGAGTACGTTTTCTTCCCTTATTTTTTTGTTTTACCTTTTGTCTTGGGATGAAGAGTAAGGGTGGTAAGACTTCTTGTTAATTAGGTCACTCCACCTGAGCACACCTGAGAGACTGCATTCCCTCCTTTACCTTCCTCCCTCCTTCCCTCTCCTTCCCTCCTCTCTCTCGCGCGCTGTCCACCTTCCCCCACTCCATGTCTCTCCTTTTCTCCCGCTTCCCCCTCCTTCCCTCCTCCTTCTCCTTCTCCTTTCCTCCTCTCTCTCGCGCGCTGTCCACTCCTTCCCCCTCTCCACGTCTCTCCTTTCCTTCCTCTTTCCCTCTCATTATCTCAATTCTTACCTTTCTTTCTCACCTCACTTTTTCTTTATCCATCTTTCTTTTTTAATATTTTCTTTTCTTTACGTGAGATAATCGGATTTAGTTACTTGTGAAGAGAAACGAGTACACACACACACACACACACACACACACACACACACACACACACACACACACACCTGAGGACCCCAGCTGTCGGGAACTCTTTATCTGTCCAGAATTAATGCAGGTGAGGTTCTCGTGTAGGACGGGAGACTAATTTGACTTTTTTTTTGCCTGTGTTGGTTTTTAAAGTGGTTGCTTGCTCTCCCCTCCCCCCGTACCCCCCTTCCCGCATAAACCCACCATCCAACATCCCTCTCCCTCTCTCTCTTTTCCCTCCCTTCCCTCCTCCTCTCCTCTACTCTCCCTTCTCTGTTTCCTCCCTGCTCCGTCCGTTTCCTGTTCTATGTTCTCTTCCTCTCTTCCTTTTGTTTCCTCTTCTCTCTCCCTCTCCTCTCCCTGTTTCCTCTTCTCTCTTCTTTTTCTCCCTCTGCTCTATTTTCTCTTCTCATTTTCATTCAATTTTTATTCTCTTCTGCTTTTTTTCACTCGCTCGTTTTGCAACCCATTTTTTTCTTTTTTTTCCTTTCCTTTCCTAATATTCATCACTGCAAACATCCCGTCTCTTCCTTTTCCTCATCCCATTTTTTTTCTTTTTTTCCGTCCTTTCTTCCATTTTTTTATTCATATTCATCTCTGCAGTTCCTTTACGCAGCTTACTTTTCCTCCTTTTCTTCCTTCGTATCTGTCACCCCAATTCCTTTACGCAACTTACTTTTTCCTTTCCCATTCCTCCTTTTCTTCCTTCGTATCTGTCACTCCAAATCCTTTACGCAGCTTACTTTTTCTCCTTTCCCACTCCTCCTTTTCATTTTTATTCCCTTACGCAGCTTACTTTTTCTCCTTTCCCACTCCTCCTTTTCTTTCCTAATATTCATCACTGCAACAAACATCCCATAACACGAAGACACTAAAACTCGCAGGTGTGTCGCTGGTGTAAGGGGCTCTCAACACCTGCAGATGATAATTACTTACCTGAGTATATACCTGGAGGAAAGGTAGGCGGGGAGGGAGGAGGAGGAGGCAGGAGGAAGCTTGGAGGTGATGAGGTAAATATTAAAGCTTTATTGGAAGCTTAAACGAGTATTATGTTTCCTTGTTTACATTTAGGGTCCCTCTCTCTCGCTCTCGGTCTCGCCATTCTCTCTCTCTCTCTCTCTCTCTCTCTCTCTCTCTCTCTCTCTCTCTCTATCTCTCTATCTCTCTATCTATCTATCTATCTATTTATCTATCTATCTATCTTTCTATTTATCTATCTATCTTTCTCTCTTCATTCATAAGATGTGGAATTAATCAACGGCTGAAAAGAAGGTAGGAAGGAAGGAAGGAAGGAAGGGAGGAAGAAGGGAGGGAGGGAGGGAAGAATGGAAGGAAGAAAGAAAAGAGGATCAGTATGAGACTTTTTTTACAATTGCCTTCCTTCTTCCATTAAGACTTAGGTTATCATTTCCTTCCATCACTTCCATGCCGTCTAACGCCAAGTGAATCAAATCTCCCGCCATGTAGTGTTTGCTTAAGATCTCTATTATCCCTTTACAGTACCTTCGTCGCTGGTAAGCACGCCTCGCTTTGCCTTCCGACTTCCACTACGACTTGGGTTATCATTTCCCGTCATCTCCCCCGTGCAGTCTGTCATCGGGTGTATCAGATCTTCCGTTGTGTACTGTTTATTCAAGCTTTGTGTCATCCCTGCAAATTGCTTACACTTCTGCCTTTCACGCTCACTTTACTCCCATTACGACCAGGGCCAATATTCCTAAACATTTCGGGGGTTAAAGACACACAGTTGATAAAGGGGCTATTACACTGGGCACATTCCCCGTGGATCCTCAGTCAAACCACGATTTCCGCTAGCGTGATTCTCATTTGTTTCTTGTTATTACTGCTGCTGATGATGATGAGTAATACCGTCTTCCTTTGGTGAAATCTACCGTAGCTTTGGAAGATCATGGACACGTCAGAAAACCACGGAAATATGAGAACCACGCCAGCGGAAATCGTGGTTTGACTGCAGATCCACGGAAAAATTTGCCCAGTGTAATACCCCCTTAAGGCTTTCATAGGGGTTGTGGGAACTTCCGTGGGTAGATTCTTGAGCCTTGTGAGAGTTTGAAAAGGCCTCTACACCATGAATGTGAAAAGCACCCATGAGGACCCGATTAATCTCCCTGGTGGCCTTGGGAAATTTTTATTGTGAGAAAAAATTATATTACAAAAATCAGGAGCAGAAGAAAAAAGAAAATTCCCCAAGACTAAAAGACACAACAACGCCAATCAATAATCAAGAAACAAGAATAAGGACCATAAGTGGGAGCCGTTACAAAGGCAATCCCACGCCTACTACTGGACTGGACTGGACTGGATCCGAAAACGTCTGGAGAAGCGGGAGCACCATATCGCAAAGGGTAAACACACCGTGAGACACCTCCTTCCACGCCTCTCTTTCTTCCTCTCGCCGTGAACAGAAACTTCCCGGAACCTTAAGCAAAGTGCCCGATAGCGTTGGTGCATAGTGTGATGTCCAATAATAATCGAATTACAAACCGATGCCATAAAAGACGAGTAATGGAACGAACCTTAAAGGAGAAAGCGTAATACGAGCATCGGAAGAAAATATGAAAAGTCCCAATAGTCGATCAATGGAATAACTTACCGGGGGTGTAACGGCGGACGTGAACCTGGTATTAAGGCCTCGGATTGCGACCAAGTGCATGCGTGAGATGTAAGTTGTTTGTTTGTTTTAGCGATGTTATTTACGACATTTTATTTATTTATTTATTCTTTACAGCAGAGGGGAAAAAAAATTGCCCTACTGGTTAAGAAAAAAAAAATGGTATGTATGTAAAATAAAATGCGTTGTCTGGTACCTTTTTTTTTATTCTTAGTAAAAAAAGTATTAGTAAAAAGAAAAAAAAAGAATAAACGGCTACTAATATCAGAATAATGACTTAATATAATCTTATCTTGAGTATTCGATATTGAAAAGACTCTGCAGATGCCATATTTACTTTCATTACGTTAATATTTACTTCAACCTTCATTTTGCCCATTGACCGAATTACTGTGTTCATGATCTCTTTATATATATTTACATGTATTTTTTTTTCTATTGATTTATATTTTCATTCGTGTTAATAATCTTTCCTGATCAAATGAATATTATTGGGGACTTAAAAATATTTCTCCTAGCCTTTTTTTTCTCTTTTTTTCGGCTTTGTATATCGTCAAACATGAATATTCCCACCTTCATATTCGTAGCTTCAAAAATAATCCGTTTCGAGTATTCACGTCTTGAAACATTTGCGTATTTATCCGATTAAGATATTCCACGGTTCATTTTTTTCATATTCGTATAGTTACTGCGTTGAAATTCTCGTCATATTATTCTCTTTCATCTTCATTATATTCACTCTTCAATAACTATAATGTCGGTTGCACTGTTTTTCCCATCTTCATATATATTCACACACTTCAGTAATTATAATGTCACCTGCAGATACTTCCGTCTTCATATTATGCTGTCGATTTCAAATACTCACGTTTCCCCTAAAAAAAATCTCCCTTCAAAACACACACACACACTCACCCTCACACATCCTCGGAAACATATCGAACGGCATTGCACGGCTTTCCGGCGCTCACCACTATACACAAACCTTTGCGACTCTACACTATTCCCAGCTTCAATATTCGACGCCTTGCTTCCCTTGGGTGGAGGTCTCTAAGGTAAATATCAAGCTGCATAATCCTATCGTTTCCACACACCGGGTATTCATGCAAGAACGGGAGAGGCTGGGCCGAGGGAAGGGAGGCGGGAGTACGTATAGACATGCAGGGCTGAGGTGGAAGAAAGGGACATGGTACAGGAGAGGTTTTAGGGCCCAAGGACGGAAGAGGATGGAAGGGAGATGACATGTAAAGGGATGTAGTTTATTATAGGGATGGAAAGAAGTACAGAAAAGGTAGAAAGTAATGACAAATGGATAGCAATGGGGAAAAAAGGAGACGAAGAAAAGAGAGAGAGAGAGAGAGAGAGAGAAGAGAGAGTGGAAGGGGATGGAAAGGAAGAGGAAGAGATTGGAAAAGATGATAAAGGAAAGGGATAAAGGAGTAATGGTGATAGGGGAGGGGGTAGGGGGGAGGGGGGGGTCGTCTCACACCTGACTATAACCATGGATGACTCCGGTCGTTATCACCCCTCCCCTCCCCAAACGAGCTGGTGACGACCCTCCCCCCAAAGATGAAGTGCCTCTCTCTCTCTCTCTCTCTCTCTCTCTCTCTCTCTCTCTCTCTCTCTCTCTCTCATAAGGCATTTGCAGTTTTTTTTCTTAATATCGAATACTCAAGATAAGCTTATATTAAATCATTATTCTTATATTAGCTGCCGTTTATTCTTTTTTTTTCCTTTTTACTAATACTTTTTTTACTAAGAACCAAAAAAAAAAAGGTACCAGACAACGCATTATATTTCACATACATACCATTTTTTTTTCCTTAACCAGTAAGGCAATTTTTTTCCCTTCTCTCTTCCCAACTTATGCTCACTCACCTTCATCTTCTTATCCTCCTTTCTTCTCCTCCCTTCGTCCGTCCTGCCCACTCTCATCGCATTTTATTTTACAAACATACTTTTTTTTTTCATATCAGCCAGTAGGCCACGTTACTTCTCCTCCTCTATTTCCTTCGTACATATTTCTGCTCACTCCCTTCCCTCTCCTTATCCTCCTTTCTTCTCCTCCCTTCGTCCGTCCTGCTCACTCTCATCGCATTTTACTTTATAAACATACTTTTTTTTCTTCATATCAGCCAGTAGGCCACGTTACTTCTCCTCCTGTATTTCCTTCCTACATATTTCTGCTCACTCCCTTCCCTCTCCTTATCCTCCCTTCCTCTCCTTCCTGCCGCTCGTCCTGCTCATTCTCATCCTCGTTCTCATCCGCATCCCAATTCTCATCACCATCACCCTCGTTCGCTTCCTCCTCCATGCCCCTCGCGAGCTCTCAGCAAACGGCTCTACCACCACCACAAGCACTCGGCCATACCCTTCATGAATACATTATCCAGCATCCCCCTACTCGTCCCTACCTCCCTGAGCCGCCGAAGTCCCCCAGCGCACCCCATTCCAGCGCCCAGGTGTGCCGTGAAATGAACGCTAAAGTCGATCTTTTAATTCCAGGTGATTACAGGTAGGGCCCGCGTGATCTCATCTTCGCGTAAGTTACCTGAGCGAAGGAATGTGAGATACGCAAGCACACCGCACCTGGGTACCTACTTGTCCCTCCTCTCCTCCCCTATCCAGTCCCTCCCCCTTCCCTCTCTCTCTCTCTCTCTCTCTCTCCTCCTCTCCCTCTCTCGCTCGCTCTCGCTTGGTATGAGATTTCTCCACACCATCGTTAAGCCTCAGTAACTATATATGGCCCGTACGATCAGAGTGGGTGTCTCTTTTTTAATTTTTTTTTTTGTTTGTTTAATCCCCCGTAGATATTGTTTTTTCCACCCTGTGTGTGTATGTGTGTGTGGGAGGGGCTATGTTTGTGTGTGTGTGTGTGTGTGTTTGCGTGTGTGTGTGTATGGGCGTGTGAGTGTGTTTAATCCGATATGAAGATAAGTCTTGAGTGTGAATGCGTGTGAGAGAGAGGGAGAAAGAGTGACGTGACCAGAGACAGATATAGACACAAACAGACAGCGACTAACATCCTGACTGACATACCGACAGAAAAGAAAAAAAATCAGCCTTTGAATTCGGGGCCATGTTAGTTTTTATTGTTGTTTTTTGTTGTCTGTTCTTGCAAAAATAGTCCGTGACGTATTTGGGACGTAAAATAAAATAAATAATGACACTCTCCACCTCACCCTAGTTACTTAAAGGATTCTAACTTAATATAAACGAATACAAAGGTTCAACAGAAATTAATATATGACTACGTATACCTCTCTCAACATTCGATATCTCTTCAAGATCCGATTTTCCTATACAACAATCTATCTCTCTGTTCTCTTCTTCAGTACGACAGTTTTTTTCTTTGGTATACGAGAACTTTGAAGAGTAAGCATCGTGAATAAATAGGAAGATACTATATTTCTATCCGACAATCTCTCTCTCTTCTCTTCTTCAGTACGACAATTTCTTTTCTTTGGTATACGAGAACTTTGAAGATTAGGCGTTGTGAAGTTTGTGAAAAGATACCATATTTCTATACAGCAGTTTCTCTCCTCTTTAATACGGCCATTCGTTTTCTTAGGTATACGAGAGCCTTCAAGGAGACATGTAATGGAGTAGGTTTAAACAATATCGAAGTCTCTACCAAGAATATACTCAACTGTTGCTTTTTTAAACGTTGCGTCACTCCCATACATTCTCTTCAAGTGACCTTACAGTGCCTTCCTTCCTCCCTCGATCCCTCCCTCCCGTCATTTTTCCCTCATCCTTTCCCCAGCAGTTGCAATCCCCTGTTCTTCCTCCCTCTCCTTCCTTCTTTCCTCGTATGCTTCTCTTCCTTTCCTCCCCTGCATCCCTTCCTCCTCCCGGCTTTCAGTGCGAGCCAATATATGTAACGGCTCTCCCTCTCCCTCTCTCTCCTTCCCTCTCTTTTTCAATATTCTCCCTTTCTTTGTGTCTTCTTCCGTCCCTTTTTCGTTTTTTTTCTACTATAATCTTGCTTACTCTTCTTGGTCTTGCCCTGGTACGGTGAAAGCTCTAAAAATCTTACTCTCTGCTTTCATTTCAAGAGTTTAATCATGCCCTACGATTCCGGCGTTTCTTTACCTTCTACAACGCTTTGCTACGGCAGATTACGTCGAGGAAAGCCTTGCAATATGGAGTGAACCCACAAGCCGACGGACTTAACCGAGGGAGAGGATGCCAGGGCGCCATTCCCTTTACGCAGCAAATTTTATCCCACGTGCTCAAAAGATAGATATCGAATCACATTATTTTCGCCTCGATGCTGCCGTTTAGACCTAACTGAACGGGTAAGCCTTAAAGATCCTTTCCTCGGCCTAGGCTTTCACGGGCGGCGCTGCGCTTCGATCCTGCCACGGCTGAGGTTCGGTAGTCTCAGACGCTTTCGCCTCTCACTTCAACTATTTCCAAAGCCCAAAAAAGGGAATAACTGGGTTCTCACGAGTGTTTTTTTTAGATTGATGACACAGAAGAAAAGTTAAACTACAACCAGAGCCATTAAACTACCCCTGGAAATGCGCAAAAAAACCTGGAAAACCGTGTCAAATATGTGCTTCGGCGCTGCGCTACGCTCCCGCCACGCCTGCCTTCCGCCTCCCACATCAGGTATTTCCAAAGGCCAAAATGAAGATTAAATGGGTTCTCATGAGTGTTTTTGTAGGTTCATGATACAGAAGAAGGGTCAAACTACCACCAGAGCCATTAAACTACCCATCGAGATCCGCAAAACCCCTGGAAAACCTTGCCAAATATGTGCCTGGCGGCCGGAAGGTTGGAGGATACGGTCTGAATTACTGCTTGTGTTCTCCCCCCCCCAACCCCCCCAACCCCCCCCCATCCAGGTTGTAATCAAGTGAGCTGCCTGAGAGCGCGACTAAGGCGTCTTGGGAAGCGGCGTCAGGTGCTGGCACTAATTGCTTGGCTCACCTGACCAGGCCACGCATAATTTACGATACGATGGGCCCTGAAATTAAAGCAAGTGAGGTGGACCGGATGGGAAGAGAGTACGGGGTAGAATTTCACGCGTGGATAGAATTTCACAGCAGCGTAGCGCCCAGAATATCGCGGCCGAAAGGGATTTATGTGTATATATGTGTATATGTGTGTGGGGAGAGAGAGAGAGAGAGAGAGAGAGAGAGAGAGAGAGAGAGACCGACGCACACACACACAGACAGACACACAGACACACACACAAAAAAAAAAATACACACACACACACACACACACAGACTTTATTGCTAAATATTAATTTCTTGGAACAGTCGAGGAAACTGACTTAATATCAAACTTTGGGTCTCCAGAGCAAGAGTTTCATCTCCCGCTTCAATATTTTGTTTCAATTTTTACTTTCCGGGTCACTGCAGATGGAAAAGGATCCGTCGCCGACTGACTGACCGTGTGTGTGTGTGTGTGTGTGTGTGTCATTCACCGGGCTTTTTTTTTTATATCAGGCTTTTTTTTTTCTTTACGCCCTTGAAGTGTCTCCTTAGGTGTAAAAAAAAAAATGGTCTGATCGCCTGCTAGACTCATGATTGCCGGCCTGTACCCTTATTGTGAGCTTGAGTGTGGTGCTTGCCGTACACCATAGTCACGGATTTTGGGATACAGCTACACAAACACAGCCCCCTCCCCCTATGTTTTTCTTTTCTTCTGTATAGCAAATATAATAGTGTTTCTGAGTGCCTTATTGGCCTATCATGTGTCCTTTTGTTTCAACTCTAAGCACTTAGAGTCCTCAGAAATAACCCCTTCAGGTCCTCCCCCTTTCTTGCTGCATTTGTTAATAATATGAATGTTTTTGCTGCTGATAATGAGTCAGTATTAGCCCTGTCATTTCTATTAGATCAAAGCAGAGAAGTACATTTTCTTACCCACCATATCACTTCATCATTCATAGTTCATAGGGCTTATTTTTGTGTGTGTTTTTGCGCTTGAAATGTCTCCCTTGCTGGAAAAAAAAAAAAAAAAAGCATGATCACATCACATCAGTTAAGCCACACAAGGTATCTACAATTGTATATTTCACCAGCGTGAGTCACCCGCCTTTGAGACCTGTCTTTGTTGTGATTCATTTTAGTCCCCGTGGAGGCTGTCACAGCAAACACACCAATTCAGAAATGTTAATAATACACAGGCTAGGAAAGATGGTTTATTAGTGTTACCTTTCTATCAGCAATACTATGGAAGGTGTCACTGATTCTTTGGTCACCGTATGGCATGGAATAGAGGTTACCTGACGAAAAAATTTGAAACAATGTGCAAGAAATAGAATAAAAATATTTCTGAAGGTGTGATCAAAAGATGACTGTTTTCTCCCACATAGTCCATCCACAAGGGAAAAAAATACCTGTACTTCATTATCAAGTATTTTGAATCAGTTGCTTCAAACTATATGTTGCATGTATTTTTCTTTTTTCATAAATATGATGTTAATGTTTGAAATGTGTTCATGAGGAAAAAATTAGCCACAGCTCTACTAATCATTGCACGGAAAGTATCGTTACAATCACTGGTGAGCATGGCATCAGCACCACAAAAACCTGTCCTTTTTAATACAAGACCAATCCTGTTAAGCTACCTTTGAGTGGAGAATCAGTTTTCTACACTCAAAGCTGAAGTCTAGCCAAGTATGTATGACACCATTAATTTGCATAATTAACAATACCTAGACAATAACAGTACATAAATAGACTTTACTATATAAGTTTTCAGTAACAACAAACACTGTGCTGAAACTTGCTAATCATGGACGCAGGCAGATAACGTGGCACGTCTGCAGTGTTTGACTGAAGCGTCACCACAGATCAGAGTGCAGGGTCTTGTGCTGCCTCACCCACACAAACCTAAGGTGATGCATAGAGGTCCTGATAAGTACAAGCTGTCCTTTCCTTCAATTTGTCACTGTCAGTAAATAAAGGAGGCACAAAAACTTCTGTATGTATGTAAGGAACTTCTCTCAGCTTACCATATCACTATTTGCAATCTTTTCTTATTAAGAACTGGGGAGAGAGCTCACCAAGCCCCATTAGTCTATGTAAGTAACAGTTTCATCTGTCATACACATTAAAAATATACAGGCATGGATCCTTTAAATTTAAGTGAAAATTTACTCTGTTACACAGTATGACTGTTTACTTGTATCACTGAGTGACATTTCAAACAAAATTCAGAAACTTTACACAAATATGAATATACATTGTCCAGTTCTTAAGAGTGCCTACCAATCACATACTACTGCCAGCACCATGCACTCATATCCACCTGCTTTATGTTACTCCAAGGACTAATATTATGCAATCACCTGTCCCCATCAAACTGCATCACTGTAGCCGTCCATCCATTCAGTATCTCTCTGATCACACCTTAACAAGTTGACATTTGCATTATCATTGACACTTGAGTGACTAGAAAACACAATAGCAAAACTATATGTATGAATTCATAGTTTGAAATTTCCTTTTCTGAAGCATGTGCAATAAATTCATCAATGAAATACTAACTTCCATGCATACAGACTAACATTCAGCCAGCGGAGAAAAGGCAATCCTGAAGGAATGGTAAGTAAATATTTTCTGCAGCAGCTCTACGGAAGCGAATCTTTAATGCAAATCTCTGCCTTCAAGCTTTTCTACTCTTAAAAACCGACTAATCATGAAAAAGACAAACCTATCAGTTTTGTGACTGTATGCTTGCTTACAGAGTCAGTTGTGAATTCAGCATACCTTCAAAATTCACTTAGTATGTAAATGAGAAAATAAACAAATAAAACATATAGAAAATAAAATAAATAAGCAATAAATGCCATTTTTTCATGCAAAGAACTGATTATAAGTTTGGCATCACATCCCAAAGCCTTGTCAATACATTTAAAACTAAAACTACAAATTCACAGCACTGGTGAGTACATTTTCAAAATATACAGAAATGTCTCCAATCTCTTTATGCATCTTAACTGAAGCCACATTTCACATCTCTTACTTGGAAATGGCTGCAATGCATGAACAGCAAAGCCTAGTTAGTTGTATATATATAACAAGCCACTCATGGATAAATTTGTGCGGAAAAATAGTATCTACTTGGGCAATACTTTTATAATACGTATGTAGTCCTTTTAGAAACAATTAGTACTGACATCATTAGTACAAAATTACTAACAATAACAATCATGTGTTTTTTAAATGTTGCAACCAGTGAAACTTTACTTAAACTTTATGCACTAGAAAGTTATGAGTTAGGTAACATATCACCTTAAGTTATTTTTTTACATGCAGCCATAAAATCCGTACATTTGATGTCATAAAGAGTAACAGCAAACAGACTGAAGCAGTACTCATGACAAATCAACATTCTTCCCTTATCCGCTTTATACACTGGCGCTCGACTTGTACAAAATAAGTTTCGACTATTCTCTATGCCATTAGGGTTGTAGTCAAATAATTGTGTACTGTTCTTCCCTTCACGAGATAACAACAGTCAAGTTTGTAGCATATGTACATATGTAAAGCTGTCAACACACTCCTTTACAAATGATCCCATGTAACATGTAACAGTTAGTTTGAATTATAATCTTGAGCATATCTCCCACACAGACACACACACGCACACACACACACTTTTTCTTGTCCTATTTCACATTTTAAACTAATGCCCCTACACTCGGACACATACAAGAAAATACAGAGTTCTCTTAGCTCTACAAAACCTAAATCTAGTTCAGCAGTAATAGTGGTAACTGCTCATAGTATACTGACCAATCCAAGGAGTAACTAAGAAAATAAAGCGAAAACAAACTTCTCTGGGCTACGAAGGAAAATTATAAATAAAACCTACAGCTGAGACGTTAAGTTAGCTAAAACTACCTGCAATGATCTATATTACTTTCCTGCAGTAACGATTAGTGGATAGACACAAGACTAGACAGTGGAGAAAGAGAATAATACAGGGCACAAATCAGACTAGACTAATAAAGGAATCTGAAGCCTGTATCCATGGCATTGTAATGTTAGAATCAGTGATGAACAAATAAGTAGAGCTGATGGCTGATGAATCAATATATATATATAATGGGATAAGAGTGAGAGTGCACGGGTAAGAGATGATGACCAAGCCATATAATGACTCTTATCACCCACCTCCCGTAATCTCATTATTATACTTGCCTCTTCCAACCACACAATAAATGTTCATGCAAAAGTATCAGCAACAGATGCCATGGATAGGTGACACAGGTGATGGATAAGCCTCACTTTTATCTTAGCAACAAGCCCCTCCTTATCAGTTACATCAGTAGAGTGTTATCTCTGTAAGCCATGCACTCCCATTCCCCTATACAAGTGAAGGCTGCAAACAGTGTCCTTTATAGTCTGGTCAATATGTCCTTATCTTTAAATAGCACATTTTCCCATCCCTTCTGGCATTCATATTCAACATCGTCATATATTAAAGTATAAGTGTAGATATTTAACATGAAACTTAACCGTCACTGACCAATTTCCTTAAATGAGTAGTGAAATGAATATAAAATAATAACAATAAAAAAACATTATGTGAGTGAGAGTTTAAAGTTGCTCTGATAATTCTAAGAGAACTGGAAGCTGCTTTGAAGAAACTCAAATTAGTATTTCTTCAATACATAAAATACACATGACTCACCTTCCTTAACTAAGATAGCCATTTAAAAAAAAAGGCAAGTAAAATAAGCAGTTTAAAGCCAAGCCTCCAGGCCCACTAATGACAGTTCTCACACTTATCATAAATAGATATGTGTAAATTAGTAACTTAAAGTCCTTAATGGGCGGAATAGGTTGCAAATAATGAATTATTTAGCCGCCAGTAGCTTCTGTTTTGGCTACTCCCCTGCCTTGTTGGTGTGAGGTAGATAGAAGAGTTTTGGGTACTGGGTATGGATATGGCTCTAGGATCACATGGGCCGGGGTTAGACGAGAGAGATGCAAAGTGAAAGACGGTCCTTGAGTTGTTTTAATTAATAAAAAATAAAAAAAGAATCCCACTATACGAAAATTTTAAGGCAGAGTACTTTACTCTTTCTTGCATGCATATAAGAATATACTTATATTTATTTTATGCCCACTTAAAGATACTTCACGTGAGCACTAATGACTCCAGTGTGGAGGTACAGTGTGAATGGTATTGCTGTGCATCCCATCGTCCCTGCAGGCTGGTCTGGCTTCGGCAGTTTCAGATGGTTGCCCACATTAACCTCTTTGGGTTTAATTCTGATCGCATGAAGGATATAGTTAAGAGGGCCCCATGGCAGCCCTCATATCCATTAACAATAAGATAACAAATCACTATATGACTTAACTTGAGGTGTTCCTACCATGCACTTCAGCATTGCCAATAAGAAAGGAATGAGTACTTTATATCAATGGCTACTTTGTCAAGTTATGTGCTTGTCAAAGCTATTTGACTGACTACTGTGTTGATTTGGCAACTGGGAATAGCATTGTAACTGTGAGGCTCAGTCTGCACTGCTGCTGACAGGTTCAAGGGAACTATCAGAAGATGGAGTCTTTTCTGAATCCTCGCAGCTTCCAGCCTCCTCCGGGGAAGAGCACGGCGCCTCACTGCTGGACACGTAGTCTGGGGAGACAGGCGGGTCTGGTGTGGCAAGAGGGGCTAGAGATGTCTCTTCTTCCAAGGCCCCTTCATTACTCTCCTCATTACAGTCTGGGAGGGTGGAGTGGAAGCTAACCTCCTCCTCAGGGGAGTTGCCTTCTGACACCAGTTTGTGAGGGGTGTCTGGAGCATCCATGGAGGAAGAGAAGGCTGAGGTGTGGGAACTTCTCCTTGGTCTGGTGGGGGTGGGCAGGGGGCCAGTATCAGTTTCAACCAAGAGAGGTTTCAGCTGAGCGAGGACCTTGGCCTGTGCCTTCATATAAGCCCGGGTCTCCCACATCATCCTCATAAGACACTCATCATCATGCTCATCCAAGGCAATGTCTTGAGAAAGCTGAGGATTAAAGCGGAAGAATGGCACATGTATGTTTGAGCACCATGAACGGGCACGGTCCGTGACTCGACCCTCGGAGCTGCATGCTTGTTCCACCAGCACATTGAACAAGTTGTACATGGCCTGCAGCCCTCGACGCACGTCCAGGATACTCGGGATGGTCACATCAACTGTGTCAACCTGT
Organism: Eriocheir sinensis; assembly: GCF_024679095.1. Taxonomy (NCBI): domain Eukaryota; kingdom Metazoa; phylum Arthropoda; class Malacostraca; order Decapoda; family Varunidae; genus Eriocheir; species Eriocheir sinensis. The sequence continues at coordinate 26,279,774 of NC_066513.1, forward strand.
GTAGAAGAATATTAGGGCCATTGTAAGTGCCTTCCTTTATCAGATCTAGATATTCTTATGAGATCTCTCTACACACAGAGAGAGAGAGAGAGAGAGAGAGAGAGAGAGAGAGAGAGAGAATCACCTTGGATTGACATTATCTTTGTAAATTAACGATACAAGAACTGCATGGTGCTAGAATGTAAGCATATCAAAGAATTAGTCTAATTTTACTTGGAATTAGATGAAAAGGGAAAGAAATGCTGACTGTGTATGTAACTCAGCAGCATGCAAGGGAGGGCATATGATGATGTGACATGTGATCCATGTGACTTACCAACATGACTGGAGGCTTGCCACAGCCCAAGGAGACAACCACAGTGGGAGTGAAGACCTCGGACTCTCTCCCCTTGGTTCTCACGGCCATGTTCCACTCCTCTATCTCTGTCAGCGTGTCAAGGATAGGGTTGTTGCCCACCAGACCACCATCAAGGAACTTTTCACTGGCACTGCAGGAAACATGAGGTAGCTGACACCGGGAATGGGTCTGGTCTTCTGTCCTTCTAGAGGTCTGACTAGTTTCAAAATTTTTAATAGTAGTTTTTATTCCAAACAGTACTCATTAAAGTCCAGGCACCATTTTTTGCAAGGCAGTCATTCTTCTTATGACTCGGTCCAGACATTCTATGGACTAGTGGCACCCACCAACCCAGTGATGGAAAATAGCACTGTCAGGGCAAGTTTTGATTGAAATTCTGGTAAAATTGAAAAATACATATTCCACTAATGTCATGTGCATTACATTTTTCATAGTATTACTTTTCATTAATGAACCTCTTCATACTATGATGAATAACTCTGCACTATTCAAACTAGACTTCTTACTCTAAACAAAAGTAAATAAAACCCATTCCATTATAATAAACTCTGACTGCAACAACTTGTGCTTCAGCAGGATATTCCTGTAACTTGCTTCATATGATGCAGTGATGTATGAATACACACAAATAAGATGCTTTTTATGATATGCTCATTAAGAAAATCTTGACCAGAGGTAAGATGCTTCCCAATACATATATGCTCATTAAGAAAACATTGACCACCACAAAGCAGATTCAAGCAGTATGAGTATTCTTATTTTTCTTTTCCAGATGAAACAATTGTGGAACTTTTAGGTGGCACACGCCTGTCTGGAAGTAAGACATAGGCATCTCATGTCCAGCTACACATACCAAACCAAGTTTAAGTGGCTCGCTATGCCAGGTATTCAGTAGAATGGGTTAATCATGGAAAACATGTTAATACCACCACTACCCTGCATTAGGTGTAATAGGCACAGGATCATAATTTTCAATGCTTGGAAAACACATATAATCATGCCAGGCCAAAGAGTTTCAGGGAACAAGTAGCCACATGCAGCACGTTTTGGGGGAGGTCCCAGAGGCTATGCTTGTGGTAACTTCTCCAAAGTGAGTTCAGGTGTTGAGACAAGTTCATAATTACCATATATCAGAGGAAGACTGTCGCACTCTCTTACTTGCTTCCTCTTTCTTAACTGTCCTGCCACAGCCAAGAGAGCGATTCCATTAATCCCCTAAGATTTGTGTCCTCTGCTAATCATTAAACTCTTTGAAGTTTGTCCTCAAAATATATGCATGCTCATGACTCCATTCTTATGTGAACATGTACAACCAGGGATGATGCAGCAGTTAAATAATGTGTGATAGGGAAGTATAGGAAAGGATGTTGATGTGATATAGAACATAACAAAGGTTTACTGAATATAAAGTATCTGGAGAGAGCATAGGGCTGATGATGGAAGGGAATGAAATGAAGAAAAATTTTCTACAATATGAAACAGATTTTAGTTTGGGACATCTTGCATTTTTCCCTTCTAATGGGGTTGGTTTGTGCAAACAAATCCAGGGTGTGAGAGTAGCCTTGGCAGAATGTGGATGATGACAGCACCAATGGGAACTGATCACTTAGAATTCATAGCTCAATAAATGTGTATTACTTGAACCACTTCATTATGGTGAAAATTGGAAAAAAAGATTTATAATCAGCCTAGTAAAGCTATCTTAATTTTAGAAATATGAAAATATATATTTCAGTGCCAGTGAAGGAGGGGTGACTCACCTGAAATATGTTGGGGCAGCGCCCGAGCACCGAGCTGCCAACCATATCTTTTGTTTGTCTGGCGGCTGAGTGTGCATGAAGACATTGTCTTCCTGGATACCTGTGGGGACAGTCACAGTGAAATGCATTTCAAGCACCTTCTTTCCACAACACACAAATCCTTAAGTTAGAATAGCCAAAACCAAGCAGACAAAATTTACTGAAATATTTCAAGTATCTTCTCCCAACAAGATAAAGACTGGGAAATAAATTGTGAAATATAAAAGGTAATTATATATAAAGCATATAAAGGTAACCAAATACTGAGAGATGAAGCACAAGGGAGTCCGTACAATGTTTCCTTTAAAGAGTAATTAAAGAAATGTCGCAAGCCTCACCCAGAACACTCATGGGGGACTGGTAGTTGCGGAACAGGTGGAGGTCTGGGGGCAGGCGGTCGGCCAGCGTTGAGGTGACCATGACTCGCGGTGACTTGATGGTGCTCATGACTGTGTCTTCCCCGAACTCATTGATAAGGATCTCCTCCAAGGGTCCTGCCTCGTAGGGCCGGCCACCCACAAACACCTTCTCCTTCAGGTTGTAATAGAGTGACTGCACGTCCTGCACTGACTTCCCTGCAGAAAAGGAGAAGGATTGTGTAAGGAAGCTTGGAAAGTGGAAAATAAACTCACTCTAAGAGAAAACTGACTCTGTGAAGAATATAATGATCATGGTGTAGCAAAAACATATAGTACCAAGTCCTTAAGAGGATAAAAGTGAACAGCTCTACATGCTAAACCCCCAAGAAAGGACAACATGGAAATAAGACAATAAGATGAAAACTAAAAATACATAATTAAAAAAGTTTAGGTCTCACTACTTATATATGTATGCGTTTATGTTTTTTTTCTGTTCTGCTTTCACTGTATTTTCTAAGTGTGTAAGTACGTATGTTCATAATTCCTCACCCATGCAGATCATGAGGGCCAGGAACCCGCCTGTACTGGTGCCGGAGATCCAGTCGAAGCACTCCTGGATGGGTTTGCCAAGAATCTCCTCCAAGACAAAGAGCATCTGTGTCATGACGAGGCCCTTGATGCCACCGCCGTCCAGACACAACACCCGGCCAGTCCGCTGAAGGTGACGTCGGTTGGTCATCTGCCACCTGCAGGAGGAGGAAGGTACGTTATTTCATGGTGAGTAATGGGGTGAAGCTTGTGTGTCTTTAATATGGGGATAAAATGTCATGGCTAGGTGAATATACTAACAACACATCTAATAAAGTATTCATCTGTCTCCAAATGTTTTTAACAATACATTTCAGGGTAACATTAAGGGAGCAGCTCACCTCATGGACTCGGCGGTTTGGCGACGGTACAGCTGCTCGTCCATGATCCACCGGGACCTTAGCAGAGGCTTCTCATACAGAGGAACACCATTAAAGTTTCCTTCCTCCACGCAGCCATCAGAACACGCTGCAAGCTTGACTGCACACCTTCACCACCAGGTAGGAAGGAGAGAGATTAAATTTTGCCCTCTGCTAACTGCCACATCACTTAACGATTTTTTTAAGCACCTGTTTCCTAAAGATATTTGCCTGTTGACCAATTGATATTTCTGAATACTGCAAAATTAGAGAAAATATCTGTCATGCTGTCACACTGAGGGGAAGGACTACAGGCTTGAGAAATTTTGAAGAATGATGATGATGACGTTAAATATAAACATTTCAAGCACATTAAATGATGGCAGAATCAAAAGACAGTGAGTCTCTTTAGAAAAGTATATGCCATGTTCATTCACCTTTTTGCCCCAACCGTGTGCAGGAGGTAGATGACCTTGTCCCGCTCAGACGCCTTGGTCTTGTCCTCCACCTTGCAGGCCGCCGCCAGGTGCCTCGGTGTCTCTCCCCTCCTGTTGGGGGCATTGATCTCGCCCCCAAACACTATGAACGCCTAGAAAAAATTCAAACATGATAACAGAAGCCAATTAAGTAGAAAATTACTTGAATTTAATCAGTTGGGTGCAATTAGAGTAAATATGTTTAAATAAATCAGAAGTTTCCAGCTTGGTCACAACATGAATTGCATAGTCACTGCCAGAGCCCTGTTAAAAAGAATGCACCAGCCAACAGATTTTTGGCTGCTACAATGATTAGTAGAATGGAAGTGAAACTGAGAACTCATAAATAGAGATGCGTCTACTGAAAACACACAGGAAACCAATTTATTCCATGTTCTTTATTTATAATTATCATAATATAAAGTTATGGATGAGTCAAATATAACTCATCTAGTCTTGAAGCAAGCCAACCCCTGATGAAGTATGTTGCAGTAACCAAGCTCAAGCATAAAACCTTACAATTTCTGCTCTCCCCTACCTGAACCAGGGTGGCGGAGCACAGTCCTGCCGCCATGTGCAAGGGGGTGATGCCTTCCTGGTCAGCACAATTAGCTTTTGCTCCCCGACAGAGTAGAGTCACGATGCACTGCATCCTATTCCTCAATACCTGAAAGCACAATCTTTGTTATGCAATGGAGTGGCATGACAATGTTGTATATATTCCAGTGTGCAAAGGTATCCCTTTTATGATTACAATTGTCACCATAATATGAGAAACTCACTTTCTATACAACACAGTGAGGTTATTCTTCGTGATTTATACCATAAGGTGCTGGCTATCATGTGTTTGAAGATACCCTAAACTTAACCTAACATATCCTAACAAAACAACACAAACATTATAGGTCTTGACTCAGAAAATTTATATATGCTTCCTTACTAAAGAGACTTTCTATACAACAAAGTGAGGCCATTCTTTGTTGATTTATGCCATTAGGTGCTGGCTATCATGTGTTTGAAGATACCCTAAACTTAACCTAACAAAACCAAAACAAACACTATTGGTTTTGACTCAGAAATATCATATACGCTTCCTTACTAATGAGACTTTCTATACAACAAAGTGAGGTCATTCTTTGTTGATTTATAACATAAGGTGCTGGCTATCATGTGTTTGAAGATACCCTAAACTTAACCTAACATAACCTAACAAAACCAACACAAACACTTATACGCTTCCTTACTAATGAGACTTTCTAAACAACAAAGTGAGGTCATTCTTTGTTGATTTATACCATAAGGTTCTGGCTATCATGTGTTTGAAGATACCCTAAACTTAACCTAACATAACCTAACAAAACCAAAACAAACACTATAGGTCTTGAATAAAAAAAAACATAAATGCTTCCTTACTAATGAGACTTTCTATACAACACAGTGAGGTTATTCTTTGTTGATTTATACCATGAGGTGCTGGCTATCATGTGTTTGAAGATACCCTAAACTTAACCTAACATAACCTAACAAAACCAAAACAACCACAATAGGTCTTGACTCAAAAATATCATAAATGCTTCCCTACTAATGAGACTTTCTATACAACACAGTGAGGTTATTCTTTGTTGATTTATACCATGAGGTGCTGGCTATCATGTGTTTGAAGATACCCTAAACTTAACCTAACATAACCTAACAAAACCAAAACAACCACAATAGGTCTTGACTCAAAAATATCATAAATGCTTCCTTACTAATGAGACTTTCTATACAACACAGTGAGGTTATTCTTTGTTGATTTATACCATAAGGTGCTGGCTATCATGTGTTTGAAGATACCCTAAACTTAACCTAACATAACCTAACAAAACCAAAACAACCACAATAGGTCTTGACTCAAATATCATAAATGCTTCCTTACTAATGAGACTTTCTATACAACACAGTGAGGTTATTCTTTGTTGATTTTTACCATAAGGTGCTGGCTATCATGTTTGAAGATACCCTAAACTTTTCATCCAATTTGCCTTTATGGAAGCTCATAGCCAATATCCCTGACAACACATCCTTTGGCAACAGAAGGTGACGGGGCAATGGTGTGTGTTCATGTGAGCGGCTGGTTATCAGTAATTTAGCTGTCTGCTTTACAGTTGAAATGGTTACCTGAACTTGTTATGTGAGTGTTTGCTGTACTAAAATTTCTTAAGCTGCTCATGCTCTCACCAGCACATGTAAAGGTGTCTGGTGCAGGGAGTTTAGGAGGTCAGGGTTACAGCCAATGTCAAGGCAGAGGTCACAGAGCTCCCTCGTCTTGACCCAGTGAAGCAGATTCCCTCCTTTGTGCAAATCCTGTGAATAAAGTACAAATAACAAAGATGCACACCACACTGGGAAATATTTCTAGCTGAGGCATTCACTCCTTAGCTTATCAATCTGGATGGCAAAGGAAGACTAGGAAATAAAACCAACAGCAAAGAACAGTAGGGAAAAAAGAAGAGGAGGAGAAGGCAGATATGGAAATTGAAGACTAGAATCATTCCTTCATAAACTATCAATCAATCAACCATTCCTTCACCTTTGAACTGATATCCTTGGACATACACAGCCTGTCCACTTTCTCCCAGTAGGACGGGTTGGTGGCGGGGTCAACCATCTCCTCGTGGTGGTTCACATTGGCGCCAATCTGTATGAGGTGCTTGATGTTGTCTAGTTTGCTGCACTGAGCCGCCAGAAGCAAGGGAGTCTCCTGGGCATTGTTCTTCCTATTCAGCACAGGGTGGAACTTGACCTTGAGTGCCTAGGAAGAGAAATGGTGTCAATCTTAACCCCTTGACTGCAGATTTCCTACAAGAAGACATCACAAAGCTACAGGAATGGAACATAAACTGGCTGCTACAATTCAATGAAGAAAAATGTAGTCATGAACATTGGGAGGGGATATCCAGCATACCAATACCACATGGGAAACACTCCACTATCCACCACAGAGGCAAAGAGAGACCTGGGAGTATATGTTACCAGGCTACCAGTGAAAGCCAAATCCATGCCAGTCGCAGCGGATAGGTTAAGTACACTGTGAATTAATCTGCCAGTCAACAAATGTTGATGAAAAACTGAAGTGTGTAAAGGCAAGGTAGTATTTTTGTTATCAGAAGGATACAAGTCGATATGCTAAAACAGTAGGATTAAAAACTGATATCTTTACAACAGACATCAAGATCCTCTCTCCTTCTCTCTCACCTGGATCACCCCAACAGACTTAGATGCCGCCACATGCAAGGGAGTGTTGCCGTTCTTGTCAGCCACGTCCAGGGATGCACCGGCCGCCACCAGCGCTGCGATGGTCTTCTCGTTCTCATTCTCGACAGCCACATGTAGCGGGTAAAGGCCCTCCTCACTCTCAGGCAGGTTAAGATAGCTGCAAAGGGAAACAAAATAACTATTAAAATGCCAGATTCTTGCTTCTTTTTGTGATTTACTTGAAGAAACAGCTTAGCAATTCCATGTAGCTAGATTTCCACTCTTGCAAAATTATTCATTGTAGAAGCTGAAATCCTGCTCTCTCAATGCAATTAGTTAACCCGTCTGCTGCGATTGGCATGGATTTGGCCTTCACTGGCAGCCTGGTAACACATACTCCCAGGTCTTTCTCTGTCTCTGTGGTGGATAGTGGAGTGATTCCCATGTGGTATTGGTACACTGGAATTCCCCTCCCAAGGTGCAGGACTTTACATTTTTCTTCATTGAATTGTAGCAGCCACTTTTTCTTCCATTCCTTTAGCTTGGAAATCCACAGTCAAGGGGTTAATACTGCTGAACAAAGAGATGGGTTAAAGGGAGCTAAATGTATCCGTCCTCACCTGAGCACCTCCTCATTCTTCAGGGCCTCCAGGAAGCCAAAGTGAGTGGTGATGTGAGCCATGTGCCATGACGGGTGTTCTCGGTGGAAGTCCAGGATCTTTTGCAGGACATTATGGCTGAGGACTTCCTTCCCACAGGAGTCCACAAGGGGCAGCAGGATCTTGCAGTAAGCCTCATGTGCCTTCAGCGCCTCCCTCTCAGTGCATGTTCTCAGGAGGCTGCAGGGATTGGGTGTAGTATATCGGATATGAATTTACTTTCACCAGAAATAAGATTAATTGTAGCGATCACTAACGGTGCTCTCAAATGGCTTGTTAGGGTGTATGGCTTTGTGTCAGTTTGCATGTGCCTATTGTTTTTAGATTAATGAGCCTTAATTAGGACCATTGAAGGATATTGAGATGCAAAAATAATTCATATATACTTATGGAAAAATAACTAGAGCACATATCATCAGTTGTTACTCATGAGAACTCTTAATTAATAATCTAAAAAAATAAATGAATATTACAGGGCAAGCAGTACCCAGAATCAGAGAAAGGAGAAGGAGAGTGGTGGTGGTGGTGGTGGAGGAGGAGGAAACACAACCACCATGCACTATTAAGACACCCAGCCAAGACCAAGATGCGGCAGATGAGTCTAGTGCGGGGGATGCCGTTCAAACAAGGAAACATTAGCTTATATTTTTCATTTTGCCATTATAATCTTGAATATGAAGATAATTTTACTACAGCTGGCTTCTCTCTATCTTTTTTTACAGGAAAGGAAGCAGCTCTCAGCCAAAAAAGAAGACCAAACAAAAAAGCCCACCGGCGACACTCCTGTGAATAGATGATAGGGCAGCCGAAAGAAGGTCAGAATCAGAGAAACGTCTTGATGTTCCCCTCATCATATTCATACCTGACACTGCACAAGATGATAGACACAATTTTGCACTGGTACAACATTACCTGATGACGTTAATCACTCAGTAATGGCAGAGTCTTTATTGCTACAGTGCATGTGCCTAAAAGAGTCCCACCAGTTTGATTTCCATGCAATAAAATTTACCACCACCTTCACCACCACCACCACCTGTGCCAAGCCTCTCAGCACTACACCGCACCTGTAAGCATTGCGGGAGCTGTTTATCTCCTTATGTATGATGAGCTCAAAGGCCAAATTTGGGTCTTCCTTTATATCGTCATCAGCAAGTGGAGCAATGATAAAGGGACCCTCGACAAAAGTGAAAGCGCGGTTGGCATAATCACTCCAGTTGACGCTGTTCACCTGTTGGAGGAGCAGATGGGATGCAAGGGGAATCAGATGCAATGTCGGCGATGGTGGAAATCGGAATACCATGTCTGAATGGCTGAAAATCTCGTAACCATTTGTGCGTGAAGCTCTCCTCTCCGACATGAAGACTGTCTAACTGTCTAATATCACAGTAACCATGCATTATTTTTTTCATGTCACAAATAACTCAAAATAAGATATGAAGGAGGAATATCTTTAGCGTAATAGCATGTGATATTTTGATACAGCCAGACAGATTTCATTCAGGAGAGTATACAATATGCTCAGACTGTGTAAATCCCAATGGCAGGTGATCCAATCCATTCCCAATCAATCCCAAGAGTGTTTTGGAATCATGCCAGACATAACCTTTGCTGACCTTGGTTGGCTGTGGGCCCCAGCCGAGGCCACGCGCCAGTTTCCCAAAGAACTGCGACATCTTGACCTGCAAGCTGTCTTCGCATATCACCGCATCGTCGGACAGAAGCTGCAAAGGGTAAGTGATTAGCTCAATATGTGAATCAATTTTCTTTATTAATTATTGCAAGTTAAAATGTTTGACTATACTAATGTGCTCCTCACTGTCACCCATAATGCCAACAAAGGAGTTCTCTCAAGTCATTCATATACATCTGCCAACCTCCCCGTTGAAATACCTCTCAATAGTTCATGTAGAAGGCTATCTGTTTGTGTATGTGCCATGGAGCAGCAGGAATTAGTAGCGTTTTCATTTATAAATACATTATCAATCACAAACACATACAAAATGCCAGCATTACATTTTGCAAAAATTTGGCAAATTGGTGATCGACAAGTAGTCCAGGTAAATTTAATAAAGAAAATGGAAAAGATAACAAGGCAAGAAGAAAATACCAGATGTATGCATACGTTAGCATCAGCAGTGTACAAAGAGGACATCCAGCATTAGAATCAGCCGTAATGTAATTAAGGACACATTTTTAGAAGCGTTTCACATAGACTCCAGGAAAGACGTATATCCACAAAATTAGAGCACTTGCATGTTATTGTTCTGCAGGGTCAACCTTCCTCACCTACCTGCCCCATCTGCTGACCATAAAGAGAATGTCGGGCCAGAGTGCTGGCTGCTCTGAGGTGCCAGCACAGCACTACAGCAACTAAGCACTATGTGAGGCCCCAGTGCAGGCAAGCAAATGGTGAGTCTTTTTTTTTTTTATCTCTTCTTATCTCTTTCTCAACTTTTATTTACTTATATTTTATGCAATTTGTTGTAACAGCAGTCTTGGCTGTAAAATTCATTAGGTTTAGTATACTATACAACCACAATCTTGGGATGCCAAAGTTAGCGTGTGCAAATTCTAAATGTTTTGAGGTTATATGAAAATTCAGTGTAAAAGAATTACCTACAAGAAATATCAACCATTATCTTCCTCCATATCATTACATACAAGGCTAATCTCTGTCACCTTATCTAAAAAGGTCAGCTTTATGATGACAGCTCCTAATCATCATTCAGCATATCATTTACAGCTGAATAGATAAGAACACAAATTAATATAATCCATCACCTATGTGTACTTCCAGAGCCTGGGGAACTTCTATAATGTGAAGTGCACCTAATTTAGACATAAATGTTATGGATAGGCATCAGTATCATGGCCCCACTCCTTGCTCTGAGAAGGGTTTGTTTAGGGCTCCAGTGGGAGATTTAAAAGAAAAAGTCAAAGAGGTAATTGCCCAGTGCAGCTGCTCATGTTATCATTCATTCACAATAAAAGCAGTGCCTCCCCCCGTAGCAGTGCCTCCCCCTCCATCCTGACCAGTTAGGAAAGCAAACACAGGTGAAAATTCATATTAAAACTTTCACCTTCATAATTATGTAAATAAGTTTTCTTTAAATATGAAAATGTGCAATGGTTAAGTGTCTGCTCCATATTCATGTATAACACCTGCTTTAATAACAACAGTTCCAATATTTTTCATCTTGCCATTGGTATTTTGTGGTTATTAATCAAGGTAATGTATTAAGTTTGCAGACCAATTAAATGCTGGGATACTTTTGGTTGTAGTGCCATAAATTATTAGCAATTTTAAGTCTACATTATTGTTCCTAAGCAATAAATACTATTGATACTACAATAAAATAGTGAATAACTACATTTACATAGAGTAATATACAAAAAGATTCAGTATAGTTTCCAAAATATACATGTAAAAAAATAAATCAGGGAATTTATTTGCTCATAAACAAAACTAGTTCAAGGTAGCAGATGGGATCCCACCTTTCACTCGGATGTACATGGAAATAAGCACTACGGAACAGCCGATACACCCACAAATATTTCTTCAAGTGGCAAAATACTCTCAGTAAGCCCTAAAGCCCTCTCCATACAAGCTCCACTACCATACAGGGTAGGCTACATGTTCACTTGCACCTACACCCATCCACACCAGTCCCTAACAACTGACCTCTGAGTGAGCATCCAGGACGTCTTCAAGCGCATCCATAATGTAGTAGTTCCCTGCCCTACCTATAACGAGGCACCATTAGCCACAGCTCCTCACACGGCCAACTGGCACAGCACACCCACCAACTATACCAAATAAAATTGTGCTCTTCTCATGATGATTATACATGTACGTACTATTAGAATGTGTATCAATTTCTCTCATATATACACAATTCATTATATTTTGTCACCCTGTTGGGGGTTTGAAAAAGCACGAGGGTTATTTAGTAGTAGTTTGGTAGAGTCTAATGCAAACAGCAACATGAACAGCCATTTGGTATGACACAGGTAAAAAAATCTCCCTCGTCCAGCTGTCGCTTCACATTAACAAGCAAAATTTGAGTACGAGAAAGCCACTGGTGACGCCTAATACTAATAATTCATGTCTATGCACCCTCTGTTCATGACTGTTCATTGCAATTTGGAAAAATGCATATACATATCCTATATTATAAAGACATGTGTTAGTGCAACATATTGGTTTGGATAATTCTGTCAGCAGGCGTCACTCAAGTGGTGAGTGTGACGAGCTGGGCCAGGGAGGTTTGACCTGTGCCATGGGTAAGAGTTATATTTTCTATGAGGCAAAATGTTATTAATCCATGCATGTGGCAGCCCTGCTAACAAAATATGTAATTAATTTATACATTAATTATAATAATAGAAAAAGCTAAATATATAGCGACTGATATGCAAGTTATAAGTGGTTATGTATGAACAAACTAAGAAAGCTAAATATCTTTCAGCCACTCAGTAATAAATATTATTAATTAAAATTATGAGAGAGAATAGAACTTCACTACAGTACTGAAAGACCTTCAAAATTATCATAAATATAATATATATGATCAAGCAGAGATAGGGAATTAAATATCACATAAGGGGACACTCTGTAACATTTAAATCCCCTCTGTAGCATTTAAAATCAGGTAGCTACTTATGCCACACCACGCCTCACACCGTAAAGTAACCAGTGTATTTTAACCTAAAAAATAACATTAAAAACAATATATATGATCAAGAAAAGATGGAATTAAATATCACACAAGGGGACCCTCTCTAGCATATACCTCTCTAGCATTTAAAATCAGATAGCTACTTATGCCACACCACTTTTCACTCCCCAATGGAACTTCAGCCTTGTATTTTAACCTTCAAATTAATCTCAAAAATAATAATAAGCCCAAGCGTGGATGGAGAATCAAACGTCACCCTCTGTAGCATTAAAAATCAGGTAGCTACTTATGCCACACCACTGCACTTCACGGCTGTATTATAACACCTTCAAAACACTCTTAAAAATTATATATATGACCAAGCAGGGATGGAGAATTAAATGTCACACTCTGTAGCATTTAAAACCAGGTACATATATGGTTACTTATGCCACAATATATCTCACTCACCAAACTTAACCTCCAAAATGACCTTACAAACAATAATATGACTAGGCAGAGATGGGGATTTTTATGTCAAAGAAGGGAATTTTCTGTAACACTTAAAATCAGGTATATAGCTACTTATGACACACCACTTTTCAATCAAGTGGGCAAGGTAATACTGAACAATGATGGGCAGGTAGAGGAAGAGGCTGAGTGTTATAGAATGATCCAATTAACTCATTAAGCCTCATCACACTTGGCACGGCAACACGCAATCTAATCTCTGGACCTTGACAGCGTGTGTGTGTGATTTAATTAGACTTCCCTTGCACGTCATTCTTATATTCAAACTTCCTTCCTTTGCCTTTCATTATTCATTTAAACTTCCTAAGCTTCTCATTATTCATTAAACTTTCCTGGCTGGTCTTTGTCTTTTTTTACACAAAATTACTATGTTTAAACTTACTTTGCTTTCTTCTCATTATTAATTTAAACTTCCCTTGCATGTCATTTCTATATTTAAACTTCCTGTGTCTCAGTATTCATTTAAACTTCCCTGGCACGTAATTGTTATATATATTTCCTTTACATACCATTCTTATATTTAAAATTTCTTTCTTTTCGTCTCATTATTCATTTAAACTTCCCTTGCATATCATTCTTATATTTAAACTTCCTTTGTTTCTCATTATTCATTTAAACTTCCCTTGTACGTCACTGCTATCCTTCCTTGACACGCCATTCATATATTTAAACCTCCTTTCCACATCACAATTCATTTATAAACTTCCTTTCCACGCCATTAATTCCCTTAAGCTCATTCATGTATAGCTTTCATTAATAAGCCACGGGAGTTCCTTGACGCGGAATTAAAACCACTACGAAATTGAGGATGAGCTAGTTATTACGAGGGCCATAATTATATGACTAACTGCACAGGATGTAGTTATTAATTAGTGTAACGAGAACACCAATTACATCAAGCTCTCTGGACTTGTTAAATTGCATGGGGTCAAAACGAGGCAAACTGTGAGTATTTAAATGACTATATAGACAGTTAAAAGCCAATATTCCAATGGTCACAGAGGTAAGACAGGTACTTCAATGGTTACAGAGACGCAGAACAGGTAGTACAGTTGTTTCAAAGACGTAAAATTAAGTAGCTAAAGGCGCAGAATATGTATTTAAATGGCTATAGACACAAAGTTAGTTATTCCAATGGCCACAGGTACAAGACAGGTACTTCAGTTACTAGATAGATTCAAAAATAGGTATTCCAGTTATTACAGAGACGCATTTAACTGGATAATGACGCACAACACTTATTCCAATGGTTACAAAAACGCATTTAACTGGATAATGACGCACAACACTTATTCCAATGGTTACAAAAACGCATTTAACTGGATAATGACGCACAAGTTATTCCAATGGTTAGAAAGACGCAAATAACTGGATAATGACGCAGAACAGTTATTCCAATGGTTACAAAGACGCAAATAACTGGCTCAAGACGCAGAACAGTTATTCCAATGGTTACAAAGACGCATTTAACTGGATAATGACGCAGAACAGTTATTCCAATGGTTACAAAGACGCAAATAACTGGCTCAAGACGCAGAACAGTTATTCCAATGGTTACAAAGACGCAAATAACTGGCTCAAGACGCAGAACAGTTATTCCAATGGTTACAAAGACGCAAATAACTGGCTCAAGACGCAGAACAGTTATTCCAATGGTTACAAAGACGCATTTAACTGGATAATGACGCAGAACAGTTAGTCCAATGGTTACAAAGACGTATATATATTTAAGTGACTAAAGACGAAGAACAAATATTCCAGAGGTACTAACACGTAAAAAAGGGGTATTTCAGTGGCTACAGAGGCACAAAACAATTATTCCAATGGTTACAGAGACGCAAAAGAGGGATATTAATGACCCCAATGACGCGGAAGAGGTGATACAGTGGTTAAAATGACTACAATGGCGCAAAACAAGCAATACAGTGGTTACAGAGGAACAAAACATATATTCCAGTGGTTACAGATACGCAAAGGAAGGATATAAATGCCCACAGTGACGTAAAAGAGATAATACAGTGGTTGAAATGACTACAATGGCGCAAAACAAGCAATACAGTGGTTAAAATGACGCAAAACAAGTACCATTCCAAAGGTTACAGGGACGCAAAAAATTAACAGGAATGATGCAACAAGAATATTATCCTCACGACTTCATTATAATACCCCCGATTCCTCGCTTATTTCACCCCCTTTTTCCTTATTTATTGGACTGGCGGGAAGGTTAATGAGTTGTCTTGCCTCTTAATTACCGTATAAGCCAATGAGGTGCTTGGAAATAGGTGTTAGAGGCGTTAATTAAGGGAAAGGTGCACATCCGCTCACCTGTGCTGGGGTTTGTTGTGACTGTGCAGACGACAAGTTTTACATAGACTTACATAGATAGTCAGGTCCTAATCTGCGAATTCATATATTTTAGCCTTTTTAACGTTAGACAGGACCGCACCGAGAACTGTAATAGGGGCAGGGGGTCTTGTTCCACTAAATATGATCTTTGTAGCCATTTGAGGAGGTGCGAGTCTATAATTCTTGCCCAGGTCCCAAGGTGCGACCTCGTATAATTTAGGCTTTTTACTATTAGACATGACCGTACCGAGAGCTATATTAGGGCCAGGGGGTCTTGTTCCACTAAATATTGATCTTTGTTAACATTTGAAGAGGGGCGAGTGCATTTGGAGTGAAGCGGTTTCGAAAAATAAGATTTGAGATTTACATAGATACTCAGGTCCCTATGTGCGAATTCGTATATTTTAGCCTTTTTACCATTAGATAGGACCGTACCGAGAGCTATAATATTGCCAGGGGGTCTTGTTCCACTAAATATGATCTTTGTAGCTACTTGAAGAGGGGCGAGTACAAGGCGAGTGAAGCGGTTTCGAAAAAATAAGATTCGTTTTATTGGTTTCTTACTTGATCAGCTGCTCTTCTGTTGTCATATTCGTGTTCTGCTAATCTTCAAACCTCCCGGAACTGAATAGGAAAGAGCGTAGAGATCGAAACTCTACCATGTTGCCTCTGTCTTCAGCTAAGTTTAAGGTTGTCTTTGAAAAAATTCGCTTTGCACTGAAATTCTGAAGGTGGAACTTTTTTCATTCCCATAGAACATTTACACCTACGTTTTGCGCCATGAAGGACAATGTTTGAGAGAGAGAGAGAGAGAGAGAGAGAGAGAGAGAGAGAGAGAGAGAGAGAGTGTTACATGGTCAAGGTAGGGTTACCTGTCCAAATATCTAAACCTGAACTTCCCTGCCTACGGAGAAATTTACTCAGTAGGAGGAAGTTGGGCCATACGCACATAGGATCGTACAAGTAGGTCAATAGACGTTAATTATACAAGCAAGCTGTGTATCACTTAACGTGTTTTTTTTTTTTTTTTTTTTTTTTTACAGCAGAGGGAGCAGCTCAAGGGCAAAAAAAAGGAAACAATTATGAAAAAAAAAGCCCGCTATTCGCTGCTGCCACAAAAAGCGCTCAGAGGAGTGGCCAAAAGAGAGGTCAACTTCGGAAGGAGTATTTTATGTAGCAGAGGGAGGCCCTCAAAACGTGAGTGATTTTAGATTTCCATTCAATGTTTGTTTTTTTCCCTGGTATCACCTGTCTTTTTTTATGATTTTAATGACTTCAGGATCATTTCTGGAGCAAACCGCTTGGATCTGAGTACCTTCTCCCTCCTCCCCCTCGTCAAACTTGCGGGACCTGTAGGAAAGCTGTTTTCTCTCTCTCTCTCTCTCTCTCTCTCTCTCTCTCTCTCTCTCTCTCTCTCTCTCTCACACAGGGTAGCAAGAACACGTAATCTCTTAGTCTTACCTTCGTTTTGAGAGTTTTTTTTCACTTGGCAGCACTGGCGATGGTCGGATGTTCTCCCCACACGCAAGCCTTCCCTTTGTTCACCCAGCTGGTCTCCGTCATCCTTATTTTCCCTCTCGCCTCTTCCTTCTGCTGTTTTTCCTCGCCTCTTCCTCCTCTTGATTACCTCTCTCCATTTTCTCTCATCCTCTGATTGTTTCTCTTCCTTCTTCCTAACTCTCGTAAGCCAAGGTAAGTCTCCGTAGGGAAGATAGTTCCTTGCCTGATACTACAGTGTTGCCAAGGGACAGGTGACTGCGATGTGAAAAATAGTTCTTAAGGAAAACAAACAAGCTAATTTGTATCCACATTTAGTTTTATTATAAAATAGATTCATAATTCTGCACACCATGTTAAATATTGTGTTTATGTGTATGAGTACATTATTTTGTTGTAATAAATATAGTATCATGCCAATATAATGCCTTGTCTTGCTTGATGTCCACAGTGGAAGAACGGGATCGTGATAACATATCATTTCCCAGTTGCAGAAGTTCACATGGATATAGTATAATGGAATACAATTTAGCGTGGAGGTGCATGGAGCGAGTATATTGTCGGGTATATTGCAGGACTTGTATCACGAGCGAGTGCAATTGTGAGGAAAAGGTCATGGCAGCAGTCAGGGAACATCATGCAGGTTACAGCTAGAGATGAATCCGTCATGCACACACACACACACACACACACACACACACACACACACACACAGTAGGTTACCATTTACAATCAATGATATGCCTACAGCTTCAAATGCACCTTTGTCTTTTCCTTCCATCACACTCTCCTTAAAATAAAAATGGTGAATATTTCTCCATCATTGACACAGGTTGACTCGACCTAAGACTAATGATGATGTTGGTAACAGGGGTGATGATGATTACAGTTATTACAATGAGGATGATTATAATAAGGAAAAACAGCGTGTGACCAATTGCCTTTCTCTGACACACTTCACAAAATATAAAAGTTTCCTTCCTATTACTTTGTGCCCTTTATGTGTTTGGGCTAAGAATATAATTTCCAATAAACTGGAATTACGATCTGGGGGTTGAATAAATTTATCACGACTCGGTATTCAAAAGGTTTCGTTCACGGTTCACTGTTTGTCCCTATATCGTTGAGGATCAGATTCCATTATTATGTTTTCTATGGAACACATGGAAAACACAATGGAAGGTTTATATAATCAGCCACTCTCGAGAAAGGGTTGAATAACACAGACAAGCTTAACACAGTCTTGCTTTGCAGGAGGAACTGCGGCGGGAACACTGACTCGAAGCTTTTATGGTGAAACAACGAAACAGTCGCCCTTTCCTCCCCGCGTCAGCGCCTACCCGTGTCTGGGCGGCATGTCGGGGTGGAGACTGTTGAACTTGTCCCAGTGGCTGTCCACCACGTTGGCGTGGAGGTGCGGCACGCTGTGGTCTGAAAGACACAAGGTAATTATAAGATTTTAATTAAGAATGGTCCAACTAAAGGATTAAGATAATAAAAATTAAGAAATACCTAGATGCTGCCGAAATGACTCTGGGATAGTTAATATTTTAACATTTGACTCAAATTTAATTAATTAAAATAAGGAAATGTTGATTGATGCAGGGACAACTTGCCGTTCAAGATTGTAATTTTTTTTTTCAGGGTATTCCTTCACTTATCATTCATTAAGACGTCACAAAGCTACAGGTAACTAACTAAATAAATAAATAAATATGTTGTTAAATCTCCCTCAAACAAAAAGTGCTGGAGGCCGTGCAGGTTCGCCTTGACAAGCGGGAAAACCTGCCGCCCCGAGTAGCTGCCAGTCTTACCGTTGGCCGGCACGCAGAAGCTGCACGCCCGGGCACACGTGGCGCGCATGTACGAGTAGTTTTTCTTGCACTCGTTGTTGTTGGCCCAGGCGGGGCACTGCTCGTTATAGTCTTGGCATGCTTCGTCTGGGAGAGAGAGAGAAAAGGGTTACGAAAACTCTTCGCCATTTTATTAGGGTCAGTGGAGGTAACTATTTCCGTGTTTCTAATCCTCAAAGGCCAGTGCAGCTACCGCGTGGTTACCTGCTCTTGCAATACCCCTCCCACTTGCAACCTCCCGCACCTTCCCCCATGTCTGGAGGGCTGGGTCAGCGAGCAGCGCCCCGCTAACCATACCTTGCGGCACGTCTGTATATAAAGCGTATTTCCCAGCCCTCCACAACCTGCCGCTCTACAGGTTCGCCAAAGTTTGCGGTATACCATTAACCTAAAATAGAAGAAGGAAAAAAGAGGCTGCTTACGAGCTCAAAGATAATTGCTGCAAATTGTGGGTCGAAATAGAACATCATCCATTTATGCCCTCAGTGTCAGGATGAAGTAACAGTGTCTCCCAACCTCCTTCATCGATTGGTAGCTTGCAAGAAGTGCCTGACATTCCTGGACGGGTTAACAGGAAGAAAAATAATTCTCATCTACTGCAACTAGTTTTTGCGAAGACTGGAAGGACACCTCGCTGGCCTGGCTGCCATCTCTTAACTCATAACCTTTGTCAGCCCATACTGCCTCGTATAACTGTCTGCTGCATAAACACGTCATCCTTTTCATGTATGCAAGAAGCTCTCCCTAGCAGCCAAATCTCTCTTTAACCTCTACAATTTTTCTTTTCGTCTCTCAATATGACAACAAGCTCTGAGTCTTGCCTTCTCTCGATGAACATCTGTCTGCTCATAAAGCCTCACATAACTGTCTTTTGCTTAAACACTTCACCCTTTTTATATATGCGAACAGCTCTCCCTGACAACTGACCTCTCTAACTACAGTCATATTTCTTTCCTTCTTTCAGTATGGCAAACTCCTGAGTCTCGCCTTCTCTAGACGAACCTTACTTAGTCTGCCCATAATGTCTAGTATAACTGTCTTCGGCATACTCACACACCTTTCAACACCATTTTTTTGTATGCGAATAGCTCTCCCTGGCAATTTGACCTCTAACCCACACCATATTTCGTTACTCCTTACAGTCTGACAAGCTCTCGAGCCTCACCATCTCTTGACCCCCGCGGACAAAGCTTTTCATACCTTGCACGACGCATTGGTGACACGACTCGGCGCAGTGGACGTGCATGTAGCCGCGGTTCTTAATACACTCGCCGAGCATGGCCCACTGGAAACACTTAGGGTTCCTGTCACTGCAACCTGTGGGGGGAACGGTGCGGGGTGAGTACATTGAAGATGAATGTTAAGTAAGAACAGTATACATAAGGCAGCAAAACATATGAGAAGGTATTTTAGTATAAGAAAGATGGGTAGTTTAGACGTTAGGAAAAGTAAGTGGGAAGAACAGTATATATGACTGAAAAAATAAATGGGGGAGGCAATTTAGTATAAGGAAGATGGGTTTGACATTACGTAAAGAAAATTTTAAAGAGTATTATAATTGGCAACAAGCATAAGGACATTTTTAAGTAAAGGACTGATATGCAATCGTGTTTATTAAGAAAAAAGAAGCGTGGGAAATAAAACGAGTGGAACATAAGAAAACAGAACAAAAAATAAAGAGTAAATTCATCAAGCTAATCATGTCGCGGAGGAAGCAACCGGCAACACAGAACAGAAAAAAAAAAAACACCGGTATTCACGTCTAATTACAGGCTCCAATTAGTCTGACAGAGTAGGTGGCGTTAAAAGATACACGAAAATACCTTTAATAACACCACGTACATAGCTTAGAGCACTCATTAAACGTCAAGCCTCACATTATAAAAGAACTAACACTAGTCAAGCGTCAGGAACCCGCGGCGTTTATTGGATTACATCACGAGAGAGAGAGAGAGAGAGAGAGAGAGAGAGAGAGAGAGGGTGAACGCCCAGCCCCTACCCAATGCCCAGTCAAACCTTTCCCAGTATCCCCTCCCTCCCCTTCTCTCCCTACGAGTCTCCCAGTCCGTTCAGGGATTACCTCACAAGCTAATAATACACGCTTTGACTCTCCTCCGCCTCCTCCTCCTCCTTCCCCAGCCTCTGAACGCTTCACCTACCAGACCGTTAGCCAGACAGGGTCGGGGAAGGCAGTGGGAATTCAGGAGAGTCTTCTTTGCTTCGGCCGTGAGGGATAGCCGCTGACCTTCCCTCTGCCACTCCCGACGCCTCGCTGACGTCATTCGTTGTCTTCAGCTCGGTAATTCGTATTCATAATGTTGTTGTCGTGTACGCATTTTTTTTACGATGGTGTCAGTTTTTTTTTTTTTTTCCTTCATTTCCTAAAAATTGTGTGAGGGCTTCTGGTTTTCTTTGTTACGTTGATCGAGGTTTTGTCAAATGTTGCTGTCTTTTGTAGTTTAAGAAGAGTTTTGATCGTGTGAGTTTTCTCTTCTGTCCCTGTGAATTGTGGCTGGGTTTGTTCTTTTCTCTGTTCCGTTGAAGTCTTGTCTAGCAGGTTTTTCGCCGCGCTGTCGAGATCGATATCCAACTGCACGGTGGAGGCAGACCCTGAACACAATACTGTGACGCCTGCATCCTAAACACTGCCTAACACGTGACCAAATGAGGCGGAAGGACAAATTCGCTAACGGTTGAAACGCCTTTCGAATTTTACGCTCAAGGTGAGTGAGTCTTGAGCAGGAAGTGAATCCTGGGACAGTCGTGCCGGGGCGGGGTGAGGCAACGCAGGGAGATTCAGGGACCAGCCCGCGCTGCCACGGCCATCCAAGATCAAGGTCATTCGAGACGGTTGTTGACTCCACGCTTGAGAGACTCCTGCTCCTCCGCCGCGCCCGTCTGAGGCAGCGCGGCGGCTTGGTGCTGCCCGCTGTCGTTTTGAACAGAGACAAGATATCCTTCCTTTCTCCTCGGCTTTATTATTTTTGTAGAGCTAAATGCAAGTCCAAGGCTTTAGATGAAGACTTAACAAAATACTCTTTAGATCCAAGGAAAAAAGTTTAATAAATAAATAAAATAGGTTAATGAGTAAAAAGTGTAGACAAGATGATTTTAGTGTTGTAGGCATTGTCTGAGGCTCTCCGATATTTCCCCTGGGAAGTTTTCATGAAACTTGCTCTGATGAAAGAAAATTGCGGAGTTGCATCCGCCCACGGCTTCAGCTCGACCGGTCAGGAAGGAAAACCCAGAGTACGGCCCGCTGCGCCCAGGGGCAAGGCCTTATAGTGTGCCAGGGGACGCCTCCGCCTGCAGTGCCGGCGCCGCATGCCTCCTGCTGGCGGTAATTCGCGGTGGGCGGCAAGTCACTGTCAAACGGAAGCCTTGGCCAGGAAGCATCGTCGGCCTGGCCAGCACGTTTGCCTTGCAAGGTCGCCGCAGGGAAGGTTTTCGTGGTCCACGCCTTCCCGAAGTGTTTGCCGCCGCGCGGACAATGCACACTTCCTGGTCCCGGAGGCTTTGCGTAGACGAAAATAGTGATGAGAGGCGAGCATTGTTTCGTGGGTGTGAGCACTCCCGCTCCGAGGCCAGCCTGGAGTTATTTATTGTGGATGTGAAGTGGAGGCGTAAAAACAGCCGCACTGTACCACGCCGACCATTTGCTTTGCCTTTACCTTCGAGTAATTGGCGGTTCGAACACCACGACCCTCGGACACGGCCAGCTGCACCATCAGGTTTTCTTGCGCTTGTTCACCATCACCCATAATGAACAGATGGCCGCCGAGTGTCAGCTACCATGATTAAGAGGACTATATCATCATCATCAGCCAATGTTAGTCCATAGAGCAAAGGTCTTTCCCAGCGTTCATATCTAGTCCTCGTCATAGCGATCAAACATTGAAGATTTTAATGAACTGAACCCTTCTGACACGACGGTAGATACTTGGCGCTTTGCAAGTCACGATGGCGCCACAAGAAACTTTATTCTCTCCTCATTAGATGTTTGCGAGGCACGTCAAGATATAAGATGTTTTTCTTGTTTCCTTTTTCTTTATAATAATCCAACCTTCAATATGCCACAGAGAAAAAACAAGACATTCCATTGGCACTTTGCATTCACTTTTAACAAACCCGGGCCGCTGATGTGAACTTGAAGGGTCGGTCGGTCACTGCCAGTCTGAAAAAATATCGCCACGAGGGGTTCAGCTCAGCTCAAGATTGCGTGTGCCGGATCAAGGCCGTCCAGCTGTAGGCCTCGCTGAAGAACTTGATGGTGTTCTCGACCCTTATAGTCGAAAAAAAACATCTCCACCTTCTGCTTTGATCGTGGCGGACTTCCCCGCTACGTCACCTACATCAGGCAATGAAGACACGCAGCTTGCTGTGCCGTATAGAAGAAACGCCGCCTCCGCGACCCCTATCTAATGGTGACACACTGAGCCCTCGGGTAACAGCTCTAACGACTCAACCTTTCACCCTCGTTGGTAGCGATTTCACATAGCTGTCAGTCACACATTCTTTCCAAAACCACTGTACGAAAGGAAATAAATAGGACAGCAGTGATAGCAAAGGCAAGTTAAGTTAATGCCAGCGTTAGCAAAAACAGATTGAAATAGTTTGCCTGTTTTTACCGCCTCATTCTCTTCCCTTCGACCCATGCACGTGTACAGAGAGAGGGAGGGCGCTGTCCAGGCAAGGAGACAAGCTACCTCCCGCCTTACTAGCATTCGAAGCAACACCATAAATTAATCTTGTTTTTGCGGCACTGATCCCTGACCCAGGCGTCCATGGGCTCCTCGTCCAGGGCGCCCCTCACCCCTAGCTAGAAACTGCCAGAGTGTCCACGTGCGATACTATGGCGAAGAGAGAATGGGTGTGCTACGAGATGATAGAGTTACGAGAGTTTTACGGCGGATGATAATTAAGCCTTTTGCCATACTTGTCCAACGAACGTTTTGGTACAGAGATAAGACGGCGAGGGGCTTCAGTAAGGACGTGTTTCGCAGTGGGCGGAGTGCAAGTCATTGGCTACATTTTCTTGCTAACGTCTCCTTATGTTTTCCTCGGGTGAATCGAGATGGATGTTAATGTAAAAGAATGGTCTTGCAGTGGAGGTGAAATAGAGATACTGCTCTGATTTTGGCAGTAACGTTTTGGTGTTTCGTTGAGATAAAAAAATAATGGACGAATGTAAGTCTGCAACATCAGATAAACCGAAAGTAAAGTAGAGCAGAGAAAGCTTATCGCTGTGGCCTGAATTTTGGGTCTGAATCGCTCTCGGGGGAAATAAAAATCATCGTAAGACAAAACAATTGAGCACTTCTAACAACCTTGCGTCATAATCATGCCTGCCTGGCGCCTGCACTCGAACGGACGAACACTCACTTTCCTTTCGTATTACCTGCATGTTCTATATTTCCAACACCTACCACCTCAAATGGGTGTCCTTCACTGCCTACCTGCCTACTTCTCCCGGCGGTATTACGACAGATCAAGTAACGGTACGAGTCGTTCCTGAAGGCGAACCTCATTTTCACACGAATTTACGAACTCACACACGAGGATCTGGGTCTCGGCGGCCGCACATCATTTCGTGTTCCGGTTTGGGTCATGTTAGAAGTGACTCCCGTGTTTCAGTGACTCACGCTCCCTCGTACACCCGCTCACTCACGTACGAGGAGGAATGCTGTTGATGCAGTGTTTTGGGAGTAACAGTGATGCGTGGAAGGAAAAGTGAAGGGCTGGCGTGGCTCATTCACCGGTCCACCTTGGCACACCGACGGGAGGCTGAGGCGCAGAGAGGTAACAGCTTACTGCGACGCCCTCCTCCGCACGCACACAGAAAAATATTATGATTTCAAATGGAACACAATGAGAGATCGACATATAAAGTTAGCCTTTTCGTATCATTCTACTGGTTTGTTGTTAACGTTTGTGAATAGGGGTTAGCAAGCCTAGCCACGAACCCACGGGCCCCAGTTCGATCCCAGCCCGGGCAGTTGGCGTGCGGCTCACTCAGCTGTTCATTCTCCTTTTCGTGCTGGTCGATAAATATGCACCTGGGCAGCGTAAACTATGGTGACCCGAATGTTACACCTGCCCAGTGCTCAAGAACCCAAGGGCCAAAACCAAGGAAATGAAAGCCGACGCAAAGCACATGTATTGAGTGTGCTACAAATAATGAGAATAATAATAACCGCAGCTCATCATATCCACCATCGTCTAGCATAAGTGAGACGCGGAAGAGTCCAGGATAAGAGAAGGGTCAGAGAAGAAAAAAAGAGGAACCATTAAGATAGAAAATGGACCAGGCCTGAGGGCGGGGCGACGCAAGTACAAGAGGGACTTCCGTAGAGTGGTAATTAAGGATGGGACGGAAGTGGCCATGGAGGTGTTGATTAGCAGCGTTGACCAGTATCGGCACCTGGACCTTTATTCTCACAAGCAGAGGGGAATATGTATGCCACTGTATAGCGAGTCACTTCCGATGCGTGCCTGTCCTCAAGTAGTACCGATCACTGCATAAGAATCACCGTTAACACCGCTCGAGTTCACCCTTACGACGCCGGGTGGAAGCTTAGGCAGGCAAAGGGGAATCTCCATGTCCCTGTAGCGATTCACTTCCAGTATGTGCCTGTCCTCAAGTAGTATCGATCAGTGCATAAGAATCACCGCATCGGCTTACTTTTACTTTTACAACCAATATTTTCAAAGGCCGTAAAGGTGACAAGTTGGGTTTTCTTCAGCGTTTTCCTTAGTCAAAGTGAAGAAGCTATATGTCAAACTCTCACTGCACTCGCAAAACTACCTATGGAAATAACTACAACGTTTACGAAAGCCTTATCAAATGTGCGTGTGTGAGCCCCGAAATGTGTGAGAATGTGACACTTGGCCCTGCGCACACAGAATAGGGTACTGCGACAGATGGACACGGACAAACAAAAGAACAACGGTCATCTTCTATCATATGGGTAATCAGGACGGGGGACTTCTTGTATCTAAGTGCTGAGTGTGATGACCTACAATAATTGAAAGTTTCACTCACATTCGACTTTGACATTTTGGGTGACACTTGAGAGCCTGCATGAGGTTGTAAAGAAAGCATGATTTTTTTTGGGGGGAGGGTCTATGTGGGCCAACACGCGTGATGCATCTCTAACACCAACCATCTTGTATCCATTATGTAATTCCTAATAGTGTTACGTATTGCGGTCTGATCCTCGCTCGTCTTTCATTGTTTTTACTGTGTTCTGAGACGAAAAAAATCCGGTCACGTACCAGTAAAAAGAAGTGAAGTCATCTGTTAATGCAACCACCTGGAGAAAGTGTGGAGCGGGTGAGCTTCGTGCAATCCGAGGTGAATCAGCATAAATGTGAAAGGAAAAGTCATGAGATCGATGTTCTTTCTGCCCATAGGTAATGACTGGCCTCACCTGAACCTTCTCCTCACCCTGCCTACTTTTAAAAACGATACATCTTTTTTTTCTCATCCTACGTTCTCACTTTTTATTCCGAATCAGAACAAATCAAGAAAAAAAATAATGTAGCTGACGTCTCTTTATGTAGGTTATTTCTTTTCGTTCTAAATAACAAAAAAGGAAATGAAAAATAAACACTAAATTTCTTCTTTTTCTCATCTTATATTCACACTTTTAATTTCGAAGCAGAACAATTCAAGCAAAAGCTCACGTCTCTGTAAGTATGTTTTTTTTTTCTGCATAATAAAAAGGTAATGAAAATAAGACTCGTGTGGCGTCCCAGTAGCTATATAACACAACTACATCGACCGTCTCAACCCGTGGGAACATTATTTACCGAGCTGTTTTTAGTGTCCCGGGTCGTCCGTATCTGAGACTGTGATCTACTTCCTCAGCATCATAGTCCCAGCTTTTCCTATATGGTCCCTATTGAGATCTTCCGCATCCACTCTCCTCCACCCACGGCCGGTCCTTCCTTCTGACTCTTCCTGGTTATTGTCTCTTTATTGCTTGATCGCGTGATATATGGACCTCCAAAGAATTATGTAAGGTATTTCCATTGATCGCTTTTAGTATGCACCTGGAAGTGACATTTGATCTGAAGGTTATTATGATTGTGGTCGTGAGATTCGTAAAATAATATAGTTTACAATTAAGTCCAGGAGTCAGATTATGTATAAATGTTCTAAGTTAACGCCATATGGTCCCTCTTTTCTATGCCTTTTCATGTCTAGTTTCCTATGTATCATCTCACTGGGAAGTTTCTCATAATTTCTTGTTTGCGTTACCGTAACTCTTGCACCTCTGTCACTGTATATCAATCCGTTGCTTGTTACGAAACCACATCCTGAGAGCGTGTTGGGGCGAAGTCCAAGAGTATTCGTGTCACCTAGCCATCCATTTCACTGACTTAAAGGTACATTTTGAAAGGCATAAGCAGAGGGTAATATGTATGCCACTGTATAGCGAGTCATTTCCGATGCGTGCCTGTCCTCAAGTCGTACCTATCACTGCATAAGAATCACCGTTAACACCGCTTGAGTTAACCCTTACGACGCCGGGTGGAAGCTTAGGCAGGCAAAGGGGAATCTCCATGTCCCTGTAGCGATTCACTTCCAATACGTGACTGTCCTCAAGTCGTACCTATCACTGCATGAGAATCACCGTTAACACCGCTCGAGTTCACCCTTACGACGCCGGGTGGAAGCTTAGGCAGGCAAAGGGGAATCTCCATGTCCCTGTAGCGACTCACTTCCAATACGTGCCTGTCCTCAAGTAGTATCGATCAGTGCATAAGAATCACCGCATCGGCTCACTTTTACGACCCCGGATGGAGATTTAGTCAGGCAAAGGGGTCTCTCTATGCCCCTGTAGCGATTCACTTCCGATACGTGGCTGCCCTAAAGTCGTATCGATCACTGCATAAGGATCACCGATAATACTCCACCGACTCACCTTTTCAATACCGGATGGAGGCTTAGGAAGGGAAAGGGGAATATCCATGGCCCCTGCAGCGATTCACTTCCGATGCATGCCTGCCCTCGTGGTTACTGCATAAGAGTCACCGGTATACATTAGCTCACCCTTACGACACTAGGGAGAGGCTGAGGCAGGACATATTCGGCCAAGGTCAGAGCGTTTCCTTTCTCCCCATACCATACGTAACACATCCGTAGGGGAGGCGACAGAACTAGGGCAGTATGCATCAACACCAACCAGGAACTATACAAGACCTTTTTCTGTCCCCCGTAGAGACAACACACCTCATATGGGACCTCACCTCAACAGTCATTATTTCCGATCCCGCCCTAACCTTACATATACACCCGTTGGCGATGTGAATATGGTGAAAGACAAACACCAATGAAGACTTAACACATAATATCACAGTCTGGTCTCCTCCACTTGTTAACCTTTATCGTTTCTCGTATTTACCATTGCTTCCGTTTCTCTAGCAGCACTCTTAAGGTCGGTACTCTTAAACGCTTCCGCCTCCCACATCACCTATTCCCAGAGGCCAAAAAGGAGATCAGTCGGGTGCTAATGCGTGTTTTTTTTAGGTTCACGGTACAGAGGGAGGGTCAGACTACCACCACAGGGTCATAATACTAGCCGTGGAAATGCCCAGAACTCCTACGAAAGCCTTTACTAATGTGTGAGCTTGGGCGCCGTAATGTATAAGTATGTGACCCTGATGTTTGGATGGACGAGAGAGACCAAAGAGAGAACGGTCCTAAGGGAGGGAGCGACACTACTATAAACAAACCTCCTTTGACTTCCTCGTCGCGGTGACCTTGGGCGAAAGGAAGTCCCAATCATCCACTACGTCACACGAGGAGTCCTGATGACGCGCCGAACTGTTACGAAACGCTTCTTCAT
The DNA here is from genome assembly GCF_024679095.1 of Eriocheir sinensis. Classification (NCBI taxonomy): domain Eukaryota; kingdom Metazoa; phylum Arthropoda; class Malacostraca; order Decapoda; family Varunidae; genus Eriocheir; species Eriocheir sinensis. The sequence continues at coordinate 26,308,351 of NC_066513.1, forward strand.
TCCTTTCACTTACGTTGGCGGCCTTTTCACCGGGTTTTCCTCACGTCCTTGCCCCCGTTTTGTATCTTCCCTTCCGTTTTCTTTCAAGGAGTCATTGTTTTGCATAACTAATGATTCTCTCGACGTCGTCATCGGCATCTCGTAATATTTGCCATTGTGCGTTTTTTTTTTTTTTTTTTTTTTTTTTTCTCACACTCGAATCCTCATTGTTGATTCAGATGAACTCTTTCACACGGACTCAGTGAAATATTTATTACGACCTTTCTCTCCTCCCTCCCTCTCTATTTCTTCCTCTGTCGACATGAATAGACTAGTAGAAATAAAAGTGAATGCATGGCTGGTGTAATCGAGATGCCATGCGGAGGGAGGCTTGGGGTGGACTCAGGAGGCCTCGTGGTCGCCTCGCGTCGCCCTGAACTCATAATGTGTGTGCTGTTGGAAAGGAGGAAGCGAGAAGAGGCATCGGGAGTGGACTCAGGAAGAACTTGGGTGCGGAAGTCCTCCTTTGGTCACATTAGGAAGACACGTTGCATGAGGAGAAATGAGGGTTTCGAGGGAGGGTGACTCTGGGTGTGTGGGTGTCGTTGGAAAGGAAGAAGGGAGAGGAGGCGTTGGAATTGGACTCAGGAAGAACATGGGTGCAGAAGTCCTCCTTTGGTCACAATAGAAAGATACGTTGCATGAGAAGAATTGAGGGTTTCGAGGGAGGGTGGCTCTGGGTGTGGGTGTCGTTGAAAAGGAGGAAGAGAAATAAGGCGTCGGGACCGGACTCAGGAAGAACGTCCATGGGTGCGGAAGTCCACCACCTCCTCTTGTCACAATAGGAAGACACGCTGCATGAGGCGGATTAAGGGTCTGAGGGAGGGTGACTAAGGGACCCGACGCCGCGGACACAAGCAAGGTCGCGTCCGTAAGCTGCTTTACTATGATCCGCACGGGGGCGTTGAGGGCTTGGTATTGTGTGCCGGGTAGGGTGCGTGTGCGTGCGTTTGTGCTTTTGTGTATGTGCATGTGTGTGTGCCAAACAAACGGAAAAGGAGAAGCAGGAAGAGGAAGGGATTATGGGAAGCATACAAGCATGACCTGTACGGAGCCATGGAGAGCTGTGCATAATAAACGAAGAGAGATCTGCCTTTGAAGGATATTGATTGCAACTGTAAATAATGGCGAGGTGAATCTCGGTGTATTTATTTATAGTCCTGAGAGGTGGGAAAGTTTAATTAAGAACCCCCTGTTTGGACGCGGAACCCGAGGTGCTTTCCTGTCCTGGTGTTAAATATTAATTCTGGGACTCACCATTTGCCTTTAGCTATTTATGGGGTGGATATGGTGACGGTATATTTGTAAAAGCCTGAGAGACACTCCATGGGGACCCCGCCAGGTTACTTCCGTGGTCCCTTGACTATTTGATTTGAAATGCCTCCTTGATGGGCAAAACAAATTTCGTCGACACGTTTGCATTGTTAGAATACATAAAAAGTGTCTGCAAAGGCAAGACATTCAGGCAGACACTTTAGGACTTTCAGGCTCCGCACGGAAGACTTTTATCGCGTACCCTGCGCATCTGTTTAAGCAGAATTAATGGTGAAGATGTGAACCGCTCCTTGTGCCTGAGTATATTCACCATGTAAGGTCAAGCGCCCTTCGTCCTCTTCGTACTTCTACGAACCATGTCGGGCCCAACATTTCATTTTTGTCTCATTAGCTATGCCGCGGTGGGTAAAGGTGATGTATGATGTTTTGCAAGGACTGCTTGCTAATAACAAAAATGAATGGACAAGAAAATACACTCCATTGATCACTAAAGCACGTTGTCCATCGCAGGGGGGCGCTTCCCGTCACCATTCGTCGCATGAAGGTGATGTGCTTCGGGGACATGCAAAGCCTCAGCCTCGCAGCGGCCTCCCAGCCTCTTCGTCCTTGGATCCCAAAATATCAACCTGAATCCTTTACTTCAAGACTCAGGGTTGGTGGTGACAGGTACCACAGATTGTGTTTGGAGCAATGCGCCGAAAAAAACTCCAGGAGTATATTCTAAGCTCTGGAGAAGAACCCAAGACCTTGTATAATCGAACAGAGACTCACGGATACATAGGAAGCCACGCTGACAGCCGCACCACAAAGACACTGATGGGAACAACTGATGTATTCATGACTTTTACATATACCATTTCTTCAAGACGTTTGTTCCACCGAAGCATCACGAATAAAGAAAAAATAATAAATTGAAAACACTGAACTATACTGGTGGACATATTGCAACAGCACCCGCCGCCCATAATGCCGCCCACGCCCCCATCTCTGCTCCTACGCGGTCATGAACAAGGAGTCCTGAAGTCTTGGTGGTCATGAGGTACACCGGTCTCCACCAACTCGGACTGTGATCTGCAGGAGGTATGAACAGAGGAAGGTACCACACGGAGCCCATGAGAGCCATTATCCTCTGCGCGGCGTGGCCCAGGCGGGTGAACACTCCCTCTAAAAGGATATCCTGCGTCTACAGAAGGTGCATGTGCCTCAGGCTTGGCAAAAAAAAAAAAAAAAGGAAATATCAGCGAGGGTAAAATGAGACCTGGAGACTGGGAGCGCAGGTAACCCGCACCACTTTCACTACCGGGGTGCGCGCTGCCAGACGTACGGTAGCATCCACTTCCTACTCATCTCGGAGCGGCGACACCGGACTTCAGCGATTCCAGATGTGCGACAACTATTCCGACATACGAGAACCAAAACACCTACAAGACCACCCATTTCTCCTTTCCCTTCGTGCAAAAACCATCACTAATCAAATTTCAGACCATAAAGCTTGGTTGTGGGATGTTATTTGTGCATGTGCGATAGCTTTGGGTTAGAAAGATATGGTTGCAATGTGGTGAGTACGGTAATCTGTTGTCGCTGCATCCGAGAATCGTGTGGCATTGTTCGGCCTTCAGGAAGAGCTCGGACGGCGCCTTGTAATTGATGCAGACCTTGGCAGCCTCGTATTGTTGTTGTCACAGGGGATGATTACAGGACAAAAAGGTTCGGGGAGTTAACACGTCCGCAAATATTGATAGGTGAGTATTGACGTTTGAAGGATGAATTTTTTTTTATAGTTTTCGTCCATTGTGTATTTTTATTTTATTTTTATTTTTGAAGCACTGTAAAGATATGTTTTAGAGATGCACTTAAGTTGTTTTTTGTGCTTACCGAAACGCGAGATGGCAGAAAGTGTGATTGTTTTTTGTTACTTAAACTCCCGTATCGATTAATTGCGTTTTACTTGCAGCGAATTTCCATCTTTTCGAGTTACTACTAATAGGAAATATACAACACTTTATTGACACACGAGACGGCAGAAAGTGAGATAGATTTGTGTTGATTAAATCCTCGTATATATTTATTAAGTTTTAGGCGCATCGAAATTCCATCTTTTGGGGTTACAACGAATAGGAAATATCCAACACTGTCTCTGATTAGCCCTTACAGTTTTACTTGTGGGGGAAGAGTAATACAAAGCGAAAAATAGCAGAATAAATCGTTACCTTCAAGATGAAATTAATACCACAGAAACTAATGAAAAATGGAATATATCTTAGAGGTTTCTTAATAGATAATTGTGTATAGCAACGTAGATAACAATGTAAAATAAGAAGTGAACGAGCGATAATATAGTTTTAGAGAGAGAGAGAGAGAGAGAGAGAGAGAGAGAGGCAAACAAACCGACAGACATCCTCCTTTTTTTTTTAGGCCTGCACTTGAAACCGGAGAGAGAGAGAAGAGAAAGGTAGGCATGGGTAGGGCTGCTCCACCCCCCCTTAAGGTGTCCAAGGTCAGGAATCCTACGACACGCTTTCACACTCAAGGCCAAATGTTGTGTAACGCGCGTGCAGACAGGTGAGCGGCGAAAGTGTGTGTGTGTGTGTGTGTGTGTGTGTGTGTGTGTGTGTGTGTGTGTGTGTGTTAGGTTATAGTTTTCTCGTTTTTATGTGTTAATAAATTACTATTATTTGTTATACTGCCTCTGATAGTGTTACGATCTGTGTTTCAACTATTAATACAGTGTTTCTACTACTACTACTACTACTACTACTACTACTACTACTACTACCACTACCACTACTACTGCTACTTCTACTACTACTACTGCTGCCACTACTACTACTATCACACCCATAAAAGCTATCCTCGAGATGCAAGACACACGCATGCATTATCGCGTCTCAGCCTTCGCATCTGACTGCCTTACACTCGTCAGTCAAGGCAGAGAGGACCTTTAGAATCAAGGTTCGTGCAGGAAACTCCCCGTTCTGTCACATAAAAAGACACACACGGCTCTCGACACTTGGAAGTACACACATTTTTGCTTTAGATCAGTTTCTCCTTGCACTAAAATATTGTTCTGTGAAGGAGGCATCGTATGTTATGTTTATTAGAGGATTTGTTGACGTTTATGGTAGTTTTCCTTCTAAATTAATGGTTTGTGGATAGATTTTTTCCTTGATCTCTCCATCCGTTGAGAATTCTGTTAAGGACGCATCTTATATTAGGTTTATTAGCGGGTTTGATGATGTTTTTTAGTAGTTTTCCTTCTGAAATAGTGGTTTTTGGATAGATTTTTTCCTTGATCTCTCTATCCATTAAGATTTTATTAAGGAGGATTTGTATATTAAGTTTATTAGCGGGTTTGATGATGTTTTTTTAGTAGTTTTCCTTCTGAAATAGTGGTTTTTGGATAGATTTTTTCCTTGATCTCTCTATCCAATCAGATTTTATTAAGGAGGATTTGTATATTATGTTTTTAGCGGGTTTGATCGTGTCTTTAATAATTTTCCTCGAATCACTAAAAATTCCGTTCACGAGGCATGCTGCATTAGGTTTATGAGCAAGGTTAATGTTTTCACTTGTTTTCCTCCCAAATTAGTCTACTCTGAATGCATAATTAATAGCACCGTCGATGATATTTACGCTTGTTTTTTTTATATGACCCGAAAACATTCAACGCACCATCTCTCTCAAACCACTAAACACTTCGTTCATGAGGAATGCTGCATTAGGTTTATGAGTAATTTCACTCGTTTTCCTCCCAAATTAGTCTACTCTGAATGCATAATTAAAAGCACCGTCGATAATATTCATGCTTCGTTTTTTTTTATATGACCCTAAAACATTCAACCCACCTGCCTGCTTGCCTGCCTGAGACACGTTCCAGGAGGCGTGGTCGGCAGGTAAGTGTAACATCATCGCCGCCTCTGACTTTCGTTTTCGCTCTGAAGGTTATTTGCTGGATATGATTTTTATTTTTATTTATTTCCCTCGGGTATGTGCATTATTATTTTTTTCTCGCGTGTCATCACCTCACGGCCACATGCACGCTAGAGTTACACGGGGTCGTAAATCATGCTCGTCGGGGGAAAGTTGAACACGTGTTACCCATGGACGCCTGCCTAGCTCCTGAGGTCCTCTATATAGTTGTGTGTGTGTGCTAGTTTCCCCTTCGAGTTAGAGAATGCCCGCCAGCGCCATGCATGAATCTTATAGTGCAGCAGCTTAATGTATTCCTAAAGTGTAAACCAGTGCATTAGTATGATTTCCAAAGGTGTAATAAGGTTGTCATGTGTCGTTTTCGTATGTGAAGTAAAAATATAAAGACCTTGTAAGATATTGGGTCTGATCTTTGTTGTTGTTGGGCACTGGGCAATGTATTATTATTTAAAGTAAAGCAACTTTATGTTTCCCGTTCTTTAGTGTGTCTTTTAAATGAGTAAGCGAGTGAGTCGTTTTCGTCTGTGCAGTGAAAACATGAGGACGTCGTAATGTCTTGGTCCTGATCTGGGTCGTTGTTGGGCACTTTTAGCTGTATGTTGTCACCGTGGATTACCTTCAGTGCATTGGTGTGTTTCCCAAATGAGGAATAAGTGTGCCGTGCTTCGTTTTCTGAATCTGGCTTTCTTATGTTCAGTAGAAATATGAACTCTGTAAGGTCTCGTGGTTGATTTAAGTCGTTTAATGGGCACTGGTAGCTTCATGTTGTTACTGTGCCTTACCTTCCGCGCATTAGTTCGTGTCCCAAATGAGTGAGAGTAAGTATGAGAAAGAGTAAGAGTGTGTCGTTTTCGTACGTTTAGTGTGTCACCGGGCGTTCAATGGGCACTTTTAGCTTCATGTTATCACTGTGCCTTACCTTCAGCAGCGACACTGGAGAGGAAGATTACAGCAACAGCGGCAGCACACGTTACTTGCAGACAGCTCAACGCCATGATCACCCAGCCAACACAGTCTTGCGGACGAGAAGGGCGGACACAACAGTTCTCGAAGTGAGGGACGGCAGCTGTCAAGCACTCGCGCGCTACTCCACCTTGCACCAGACTCCAGCAGCACCAAATAACATTGACCAAGTCCGCACGTCGGGTTTTATATAGCTGGCCGCCCGTCCCCCCCCACCGCCGCCGCCGCACAAGCTCACCTGACGTCACCGCGTGTCCTGAGAGGTATAGAGAACCCCGATAGAGCGAACTCCTTGTCAATCCTGCACCGCTTCCGGCGCTCCATCGGGGTTTTGGTGTAACTGAGGAAGGGATAGGGATTTTTACCGTGCCGTACATTAGGATTTGCTTTTATTTAGATGTTTGAGGATTAAAAGCACAACGGAGTGTCAGGAGTGGCACTGGCTCCGTCGGGTGCCACCTTCCTACCTGGCGCGGCTCCCATTGGCTCTGGTGACGTCATACTTTCTCTGGCTTGCTATTGGCTGCCGACTCGGGCCATCACGCTTGTTGTAAAACATGTATAAAACGTGATGTAATAATACGCCCATGGTAGCGCCCTTAGCATATAAACACGGACGGCTTTTCATCATCACCACCACCACCACCACCATCACCACCACCACCACCACCACCATCACCACCATTTTATCATTCTCATTACCATCACAACTCTTTACCATCCTCACCACCACCACCATCACCATCATCACCACCATTCCCGCTAACCCCAAAGCACCTCCACCATCACCACTACCAACACCTCAACCTTCACCCCCAATACCACCACCACCATCACCACCACCACCACCACCACCACCACCACCACCACTCAGGGAAAGGTGTTCGTGGTCGGCCAGACAGGTGTTACTACATTCCATTCAAGGTTCTTTTTAAAGTATTCGATCCTCCTGGTAATCAAGAGTTGCGATCCTTCTTTCTTCATTGTTGGAAGCGGCAAGATGAGTGAGCGGTCAGTTTTTGCGTTTGAATTTCGTTTATTAGTGCGATGCTTATAAGTAATCAATGGTTGTTATTAGTGATTGGATATGGATAACAAAAAGAACTACACTTAGACTCAACCACCCAAAAAAAAGGAGAATAAGAGCAAAACTACATATTTTAAAAAGCTTTCCTACTATTTTATTGCTTAGAGAAAAGAAATACACTTAATCAGACTCAACCATCCAAAAAAAAGTAGAAAAAGAGCAAAACTACCGATGCGTATAAGTAATCAAGGGTTCTTATTAGTGATTGGATGTGGATAAGATGTATGTATTCAGAGGAGAGGATCGGGACACCTCATCTCTGCTCACGAAATTGACTGATCTCTCTTTATTAGTGCGATGCGTATAAGGGTTGTTATTAGTGACTTGATATGGATAAGATGTATGTTTTCAGAGGAGAGTATCAAGACACCTCTCCTCCCGAAATTGACCTCTCTTTTGACCACTCTTCTGACCTCTTGTTTTTTATAGGGGCAGCGCTTGCTTAGTGGGCCTTTTATTTCTCATTACTGCTTTTATTTTGCCCTTGAGCTGCTTCCTTTACTGTAAAAAAAATGCTATACTGGTTTTCTTCATTGTTGCCAAAAAAAAAAAAAAAATCATAAATAACTCCACAACTTTAATATTTTTGTTGTTTTTTAATCATTTTTCATTATTCATCATTTATCATTTCCTGTTATTTTTTTGTATTATTTTTCATTGCTTCATTTTTTTTTATCATCATTTTGCTCTTCTTCCTCCTCCTCTTCTTCTACTGCAAAACAAAAACAAAAATATCAGTAAGTGCAAAGAAAGTTGTCAGATGTCTTCACTAACCTCTAACGAACTCAAACTGAACCTCAAGTGTGTCAATCAAGTCACTTAAATATATACACGAGACACGAGAATGTTGACAACCTTGTAAAGTATCAGTGTGTATCTTTTCCTTCATTTTTTTATGCGTTGATCAGTCACTTTATTTATTTATTTTTTATTTGCACGTGTATTCTTCGGGTCATACAAAAGTGTCGGTCTTTCTGTTTTTATTCTGTCTGTAAATCTGTTCGCAAGTACGAGCATAATATAGCGAAGTAGTAAGTCATTTGGGTTAGCGCTCGTTACTAAGGATAGGTAAGTGAGTAGATAGGCAAATAGTTAGGTAGATAGGACAGAGAGAGAGAGAGAGAGAGAGAGAGAGAGAGAGAGAGAGAGAGAGAGAGAGAGAGAGAGAGATGGATAGATATTGATTGATACATAAAAAAGAAATAGGGAGGTAGACAGATAGATAAATACAGACATACATACATATACATACATACAAACATACATACATACAAACAGACATACACGCAAGGAAAGAATAACACAGACTAACATACACAAAGAGAAACAAGAGAGCAATAATTAAGGGAGATCAGAGACATGAATAACCATAAAGACAGGAACATGAAAAATACAGGAAGGAAAACATGAAAGAGACAAGGAAGGAAGGATGACGAAAAGGCAGAAAAATAGCAACAGAAAACCTTGCACCTTAAAGCAACATTAGCATATTTAACGTGTTCTGAAAACCAAGGTTGTTAGAGTTACGAAAGGGGAGAAAGGGTATCGAATAATAATCTTGATATGAAACTAGTAATTTTTCGGTGAAGTTTATGTATTGTTTCGTTTGTACGCTAAAATGAAACAGCCGGAAATGGGTCTAGAAATGAAACGGGTACAATTTTCATGTTTCGTGTAGGAGCTAACTTTTGAAACAGCCGGAAATGGGTCTAGAAATGAAACGGGTACAATTTTCATGTTTCGTGTAGGAGCTAACTTTTGAAATAGAATGAAACGCATCTTGATATGAACCGAGTGGGCAGTCATTCGGTAAAGCTTCCCCAAGTTTTGTATGTACGCTAAAGTGAAACAGCTCCCGGAATTGACCTCTCTATTGGCCACTCTGTAATCTTTAGGAACAGTAAGTAGCGGGCTTTTTTTTTCATTATTGTTTTATTTTTTTATGTGCCTTTGAACTTTCTCCTTTGCTGTAAAAAAAAAAAAAAAAAAAAGAAATGCGTCCATAAATTAAATGTTTCGCATATTCCGCTAACTTGAAACAGCTGGAAATGCATCTGGAAATGAAACTGGTGATCCTTCAGTAAAATTTCTTCGTTTCATTTGCACGCTAACCTGAAAAAGCACAAAGGAAACACATGAGGAGCAATGACCTTTCCCCTTTTGACCTCTTCAACGCTTAGCTTCAGGAAAAGAGGAAAGAACAAGCAGGTGGAGCCTTCATTGTCTTGCACTACAGCGCCTATTTATATTCTCCGCTTTTCCATAATCATGTTTCCTCTATTATGCACCGTCCTCGCCAAAGGTGCAGGACCGATTAGGGTGCGGGGAGCCTACTGATGCGGTCTTCAAGGAGAGTCATCGACCATCAGCTTGTGGTTCCCATGCTAAGTGTCGAAGATTTCCTCCTACAATGTGGACAATGCACCCTCTGGTCGTTGCACATTTCTGTTTCGGTGGAAGTGCTGCAGTATCGGTCTTTCAACGTACTCTGTGTGTGTTACTCTGTTTTGTTATATGGAGGGTGTTTTTCATACCTACGTTTTTACCTTGGAGCGGACTGTCTTTTTTTCCGGGTTTTATAGGCAGTGCTCTTCCTTAGAAAACATAACTCGTGTTTTTATCAAGACGCTGTATCACTGTTTTTACGTGCTGTGTTTTGTTATGTTTTGTTATATGGATAGTTTCGCCTACCTGCGTTTACCGTGAATCAATCTATCCTCCTTTCGACGTTATAGGCAGTTCCGTTACATAGACATTACAGTACGTGTTTTTATCAAGGTGCTACATCGCCCTTTTTACGTACTGTGCTACTTCGTGCTTTGTTATATGGATGGTGTATCGCCTACTAGCATATCACCGTAAACCAATCTACCTTCCTTCGACGCTATAGGCAGTGCTGCGACGTGGACAACCTTGAACGTGTCTCTATCAAGGTGGCGTATCCAGTAACCTTTTTGGGAGGCAGAGGGACTCGCTAATTTAGTTAACATGATGACGAGGAGGAACCATGAAGCCAATAGCAACACGTACTGAAGGATGCAAAAAAGAACTGCACACACACACACACACACACACACACACACACACACACACACACACACACACACACACACACACACACACACACATGGCCCTGAAGTTACGGCTTCCTGTCCCCCACACATCATTGCATCACATTAAAACCGCGAAACCCGAGGTACCCAATGACACGTGTAGGCCATTCACGCCCCTTGGAACCCACGAATCATAGACTTTTGGGGGCTATAACACTATGGAAACATGTCGTAAGCACCTTAAGTCATATATAGATTCTTCACCTTTTTTATGGTCATCGTAAGGTATCATAATGGTGTCGTAATTGGAAAGAAAAGGTGGTCGATAAAGGTCTCTCAAGAAGGCTTCCCTGTGATATGGTTCCCTACACACATTGGAATTACTCTCCATGACAGCGGCAAGGACCCTCCCATTCACTCCTCCCTTCCTCCAATCCACACCTCATCCCCCTTCTCCCTCCCGTCCATGTTCACTCCACATCCGAGGCCTCAACCACCCAGGGAAGGCAAGGACGCTATCCATCACAACACCCCGCCCTCCATCCCCTTCCACACTTGAGTCGTCCCTCTGGTCACCTCGGGGCGTGAGATCCTGCAGCTTACGGCCGGCGCTGCGTCCCCGTCAGGAAGAGAAAGAGGAAATGAGCGGGGAAGGTGTTTCGGAATTTATTGTCATGGGGTGTGGCAAAGAGGAAGAATAGGGGAGGAAAATTGCTCCCTCTCTCTCCCCCAACCGATTATGTTCCTCCTTCCTTCTTCCTTTCTTCCTTCTTTCTCACCCTCCTTCCTTCCGTCCCTCCTTCTCTCCCTCCTTCCCTCCCACCTTGGTTATAGCATTCGTTTTCATGTTGAGTCATGGTGGGTGAAGGTTTCCCACAACGAGGTTCTTGACCCGTTGCCCTTTGAGGTTGACCTTGAGGCACCAACCGGTTAGCTCAACGTTCACTTCCTCACGTCATCCGGGAATTTATTCATGACAATGTTTTTATGTTTTCCTCCTTCAATATTCATTCATTCTTCTTGTCTCGACGCTGCCCGTATAAGTGTAAGTGCTTCTACTGTGATCTCCGTCTTGCTTAGTTTCGTTATGATGGGATTATCTAAAGTGTTTTCTGTCCGTCTTTTTCTCAGTTTCTTTCTTACTTTACTTATTTCGCACTTTCTTTTTTTATTGTTTCGTTCATTTATGCGCCGTTCGTTAACACACTCAAGTCAGAAGGCAACGCTATCTTAAGGCTATCATAATTACACGTAATGAATAAGTCTTCCGGCGCGTCACATCTCATCACGTTGCTCATTATTTTCCTGCTTCGCTCTATTACACGCCGCTCGTTAACACACATGACTCAGAGAACAACATAATCCTAGGGCCAAAAACTACGTCATGAGTGAGTGTTCTGCCGCCTAGCTCTTCCGTTCGTCTCATTTCTTAGTTTGTATGTAGTTCAAGGGTCCTCATGTGCAACGTTTCCTATTGATATCAGTCCTTTGCGTCACGTCCTTTTGTCCTCCTTAGAGCATTGTCCCTTTCCTGTGAGCAAGACGGGGCGGGATGTTGGTGTGTGTGTGTGTGTGTGTGTGTGTGTGTGTGTGTGTGTGTGTGTGTGTCCGGCAGCATCCGTTTATACCTTTCCTAAATCGAGGTGGCGGTTTCCACAAGGGTATGAAGGGGTTGTTTCTTTTCTTCGCCTCCTGTGCTAATGAAATCGTGTAAATGTGTGTAAATTCTGCATGCGGAGTTATTTTTTTTTTATATACTTATCTGTTTACGTATTTATTGATTCCTTTACTTGTTTGTTCTCTTTTCTGTTTTCTTTCTTTCTCTCTTTCTTCGTTCTATCTTTCTTTATTTCTATCTCTTTTTCCCCTGTGTCTGTTTCTTTGTATCGCTCTTTCTATCTTTCCGTAATTCTTTCTTTCTTTCGTACTCATCTCTTTCTCTATTTATTTATTTACTTATTTGTTTATTTATCTATTTATTTATTTACTTGTTTATTTATTCTATTATTATGTGTGTGTGAACGTCTCTGCAGTCTTCGGTCAAGGTCTCGTCATCCGAGTCACACCGTAGCAAACAATTGATATATATATATAATTTCACCACTATTTTGTTTTCCTACACACCCATGACCCCAGCGCCTTCACGGAACTTGCCCACCACATGACCTGCCCGCGGGAGAACCCAGTCAAGATTCCTCGTCTATCTTGTTCCTCCTGTCTAACCTTTGAAGTGCCTCGCTGCCGCTAGTGATAAGCCTGTTTAGGTGGCGCTGCACATCAACAGTTAGATAATGCAGGAGTGTATGTAAATCTCAGCTATAAAAGAACATGAGAAGAAGAACATTTTTCCCCAGTGTCAATTCCAGGAAAGTTACTGTTCTAGATATATATTTTTTTCTCTCTACCTTTTCAGAGCAATAAGAAAACAAGGTATTTTTTTCTATGTTAAATAATAAAGTTACCAAGTCTGATTTTTTTTTATCTCTATCGAATAACAATAAAATTTCCTTGCTAATGTTAATACCAAAAAAAGTTACTGTGTCTGATATATTTTCTACAAACCTTTTCAGAACAACATGAATTTAAGGCCTTTTCTTTCTCGATGTTAATTCCCCAAAAAGTTACGGTCTAATATATTTTTTTCCTTTTTCAGAACAGCACGACGACAATAACACTTCTTTGCTAATGCGAATACCAAGACGCTCCAAGCCTCATTTCTCGCCTACCTGTTCAGCGCCTTGTCCTCGTAGGTTGATAATTTAATTAATACCTGGCGCAAATAAATGAACGGTGGACGCTGGAAAACAAGACGCATACCCAGGAAACGCCAACAATCCTCCGAACCTTAACATAACATAACGTCTTTTTGCCTTTTCCAGTGTCTTGTCCTTGGTGGTGACGACTTCTTAATCCTGCAAATATACACAACACGCCACACGCAAAAAACAACAATATGGCAAACGTGGAATATGCAAATGAGCCTCAAATCATTGACGAAATCTTATGTCGTTTTACCCTTTCAGTGCGTTGTCCTTGCCTCGCCTTGCATCACTGCCCCTCAACGAACGTGCTGCAGATTCCCCGTAACTTACCTCCTGGTTCTCTTGACGTCACCTAGGCGCCGCGTCTCGCCTCAACGCACGTGGCCGGAGGTAAGTGTGTGGGTGGGAGGTTGATGAATAGGGTGCGGGCAGGTGGGCGGGCTGGTGGGTATAGGTGGGTAGGTGTGAGGCCCGACTAATAGGTGATTCACGGCTTGACTCACGGGGTACTCATCTACTATTTCTGGCTGCTTCTTCACCCTTTTGTTTCTTTGATGTGTGTGTGTGTGTGTGTGTGTGTGTGTGTGTGTGTGTGTGTGTGTGTGTGTGTGTGCTTTATACAAACACTACGTAAGTTCTTCTTCCCTGGTAACTGCATGCAATATTATATGAGTCCCCCCGCAGCGCCGAGTGTTCCAGAATCGTGATAGGTTATGTTCCAAGACAAGAAACGCCCGTATTTTATGACCAACGTGCATTGTTCGGTGATAATAATAATACAAGAATACACCATTTATGTTAACGTTCTCTACCACTCATTGACGGTATTGTTAAAAGCATCATCCACAGTTATATAATCGATGCTTGAAAAAGGAAAGTTGTTTGTCTGTTCCCACATGTCGGTTCTCCTTGAGCAAGCCACGTCTTCCTTGTGTGTGTGTGTGTGTGTGTGTGTGTGTGTGTGTGTGTGTGTGTTGGAGTGCTTCTGTGGGTGTGTTCCAAGACGTAAAAGTGATCTTACACACACTATTCGTCATTTCTAAGGTGCGTGTCAAAAGCTTCAATTCACAATCTGTATAATATATTCTCTGATCTTCCTCGCTCTTCATCTCAACACTAAACATGTAAACAGAACATTCTCAACGGCCCGGGAGTATAAATTATGAAAAAATATGACAAGCATGTTTAAGATATTCGATATTCTGCCGAAACCTGAAGCGAGCGTTACTTCAATACGAGTGTGAGGCAAAGCATGGAGAGAAAAATAAATCGTTTACATATTCAGTCGCCAATATTTCTAGTTTTTGCATCTTATACGCGTGTTGCTTTATACTTGCAGAGAACAAACTTTGAATCATTTTCTTGTTGCCGACGTCCACAAACCTTGGTGTGTATACTTTCTCACCTCTTTTTTTTTCTTTTCACTGATTTGAGCTTGAGTTTTGAAGTATAAGAATCACTGAGGAGAATATTTTATTTTTTTTTTTATTTTTTTATCGAGAAACAGAAATCACTTAAAATCGAAACTAAAATTGCTTATACTTTCTAATTTTTTCCACTGATTTGGCCTTGAAGTGTGAAGTATGAGAATGTTAGAGAAAAACACTTTTAATCGAGAAACCAAAATCGCAAACATCGAAAAAAGAAACTGAAAAAAAAGAAAAATCAAAAATATAAAAATGAACTTGTAAAACCGAAAAATCACTAAAATCGAAAAAAAAATATCACAAATGTCGAAAAATGAACTTGGAAATAACGAAAAAAATCACAAAAATCGAAAAGAAAAATTGAAAAAACAAAAAATCTAAAAAAAAAATAAATCACACAAAAAAAGTAAAAAAAAAACTCAACACCTGCATGGACTCGGCAAGAGGAAGAAGCTTTTAACATTCACACCTCCATCGATTTAGGGACCTGTACTTAGGCAGCTGATTACCCCCTTCACCTGTGCGACACACCTGGCCGTAATAAGTTTGCTTTTCCGCCCCTTTCCACGCGTCGACACACCCTCCGCTGCCTCCCTTCACCGCCCGGCTTACATATCTATTTACGCTCGTTACCCTCGTGGTGTGAGTACGATAGATACACTTAACGTTTATATAGTCTTCTCTCCCCCCTCTCTTCCCCTTCCTTTCTCTCTCCTTCCTTCTCCCTCCTCATTCATCTTCCCCATCTCCCTCTCTCCCCCCTTTCATCTCTCTTTCTCTCTCACCCTTTCTCCCTTCCGTTCTCTCTACCCCTTCATCCCCCTTCCATCTTCCCTTCTCTCTCCCCTTTTCTTCCTCCCTCTCTCTCTCCCCCCTTCTCCCTCCCCTTCTCTCTTCCCCCTTCTCCCTCCTCCTCCTCTTCCTCCTCCTTCTTCCTCCCGTCTCCCCTCATATTCAGTTTTTGCTGTTGCGTTGTATACATGCAAATTTCATACTAATAATTGCTAATATCTATCACATCGAAGACACCTTAATATTTACCTTGCTTTTGAAAACTCTCATAAAGATTTTGTATGAGATATACATCCTTAATAAATCGTGTGCTGGATAATTGTTGGCAATATACATAAACATAGATGTCAGACGACGGATTTTAACATATAGCTCTGCATCGCTTTCAATGTTCCCGTCTGTTTAATCATTCGTCTGGATACTATTTACCTGCGTAGCTATTAATTATTTTTCCTTCATGATTATATAAGGTGCCTGTCAGCCATCTTTGAAACTAACTATATAATCATCATAATATTCGTGTGTTTAGGCTACATGAACGTAATATTGCGGATAATGCCACATACAAGTACTTGATATTCGATACACGTGGAAGGCTTCATGAATAATACTTTTAATCGTCTTATTCTACGAAAATTACCAAGACAGCAAATGGAGTGAAGCGAAGTGGACCTAAACTCGACTTTTTTGAAGTCTGACTGATTTATAAAGCAGGTGTAATGATATACTGCTTGACCGAAAGAGGGGCACACACACACACACACACACACACACACACACACAATTTACCTCTACTACCATACACTGCAGGTACACAGTAAGGGAAGGTAAACCGCCCTGTTCCTTCCTCGACATTTCCTTATCGCCTTCCAGTTTTTCGCCTCGCCGCAGAAATAAGAGTTCCGAGGAGGCATAAAAACCGCGCGAGTACCGAGGAGAACTCGGGAGGAAGTCGCAACAAAAGAGAGCGACGATCAGAGGTCTGCGCTCTCTATGGGATCACGAGAAGCCAGTTTTTGCGAGGGAGTCTGACCTTCAAAGCGGCGGTGTGGAGGGATGTGGGGCAGAGGAGAGGCGAGGCAGTGAGGATGGAAGCGAGGATGGAAGTACCTACCTAACTCTCACATCCTCAAGCCACGGCGCGGACCACGGAAGTTGTGCGCCTCTGAATTTATAAATATGAAAATAAATAGCTTAGAGAAGGTAGCGGGTTAACTGTGTACAAAAAATGAGGTAGTGTGTGTGTTAGTTTTGAGGCGGTATGTTGGGACTTACTGGCAAGAGAAGGGTCGTATAGTGTCTTTGCTTTTTATGAATACGAAATGAATAACGTAGAGAAGGTAGTGAGTTGAGTGTGTACAGAAAATGAGGTAGTGTGTGTGTTAGTTTTGAGGCGTTCCGTAGATATTTATTGGCAAGAAGAGGGTCGTATATTATCTTTGCTTTCATGAATACGAAATTGAAAACGAACAGAAGGTAGCTGCTTGTATATCGCCGCTGTTTAAAGAAAATGGGGTAGTGTGTGTGTGTGTTAGTTTTGAGGCGTTACGTAGAAACTTATCGGCCGAAAGAAGGGTTGTTGTGTATCATCTTTGCGTTTACGAATAACGAATACGAAATCAGACGATTGCGATTTACAGAATATGGGGTAGTGTGTCTTATTTCTGAAGCGTTACTCTGATACATGTCGGTCTAAGGAAGGCTTGTATATCGCCTCTACTTCCTTTTATCCGAATTTCTGTGGCAATTTTCAGTCTTAGAACTAGAATTAAAAGGAAGTTGTTGTGCTGAGGAGTGTTGGTTAGTCGAGGCTCATTAAAATGCAAGTCTAAAAACGGTCGTAATTATTGCCGAACTCTCATTGTAATTTCCGTAACGCTTTTTCAGTCTTCCTCTTTCCTTGTTTTGCTACTTCCTCTTCTTTCCAGCCTCTCTGTTCCTCTTTCCTTCCTCTCTCCCTGCTCCTCTTCTTCGATCCTCTCTGCCTCCCTTCCCTTCCTATATTCACACGTGGTGCCTATAATTAGTGCTGTTTTCTTGTGGCTCATTTGAATGCATGACTAAGAACGGTCATACTTATTTCCGAAGTATCATTTTAATTTCCGTAACACGTTTCATTCTTTCCGGTTGACCGTCTTCCTTGTATAGAATATTCTCCTTAATTCTCCCTAACCACAACCTCCTCCCCCCTCCTTCCCTCTCTCTCTCTCCTTCCTCTCCCCCCTCTCTCTCTCTCTCTCTCCCTCAAGGTTTCGTCCCTGCCACTTCACTTCACTCCGAACTATTGAATAAAAACTCCACGTCTTCCTCCCACCCATGACTCAAGATATCGGCCTCATTTTCCTCCTTTCTTCCTCTTTCTTCCTCTCGTGGTGGCTAATGTACCCGCTGTGGCGCTGCCTGAGTACCTCCTGTCTCCCTGTGGTGGGCTAGTACTGTGAGTCTTTTTTACGGGGGTACTAATACGGAACCTTCCTCGGCGGTGTCTCTCTGTGTGTTTACATTCGCCACGAGTCTCCTTATGCGGATTTCCTCTTCGCCTTTTCCGTGTTTACATATTTAGATGGCGAAATGTGCTATAGGAGATGTCTGTCTGCCTATACACTCAACATCACCGCAACTTCAGTCATCATCATCATCATCATCATCTCCACTGCCACCGGAAGCCGCCAGGTGTTCTCTAGGGCCGCTCATCCCACCCTAATGACCCGTAGCGTTGATTAACCCCTCCTTGTATTCACCTCACGCCGCATACCTGTTGGCTGCACCTTTCCTATTCATCGCTAGGGTATAAGAAGTAGCTGCTTAGGTATTAGTTCTGCTACATTTCTTTCTTTTTATAGCTTAGCATTATACCGAAACACTTGATCATGTTTCATCTTTTTTCGTCTACAGATTCCTTTTACATAGATAGATAGATAGTTACAAAAAAATGATAGATAGATGGATGGATAGATGGCTAGATAGATAGATGGACAGATAGATAGATAGATAGATAAATAGATAGAGTGAGTGAGATAGTCCAAATGTCTATGTGTGTGTGTGTGTGTGTGTGTGTGTGTGTGTGCGTGTCAGTCATTCTGCCAGCCTGCCACTCTTCTGAAATCGTCGCGGTGTAAGGGGGGAGCCAAAGTGTGTCAGGTCAAGCAAAGTGCAGGCAGGTCAGGAAAAAGCCGCGGTAGGGGGGCGAGGGGATGCAAGTCACGCGGCAAAGCTCTGGAACGAAAAGTCTCACCCACCAATTACTGAATTCCAAAGAGACCAGACCAGGAAGTCGCCTCTTACCAATGAACCGGGCAAAAAAAACACTAACCTAAACACGGCGTGATAGAGATAGAGGAGACACCCCGCCTGGATAGCATATTAAATCAAGCTGAAAATGTCGATGATGACAGTGAGGAGCTAGCGTGCGTACCTGCCTCAATACCTTCCCCGCCTCCTCGATACCTGGGGAAGGCGTTAGGGGATGTCCCGAGGGTGAGGTGGGTTCAGAGGTTAAACATTTTTTGCGTTTTTTTTTTTGCGAAGGGGAATAGTACAATGATTTATTTTTGCTTGGGAGAGGAAAAGGGAGTTGGGGACGAGTATACAGCTGGCGTTAAGAACAATATTCCCTCTCTGTTTCTTCCTGGATGGCAAGCGTCTTCAGCATTCCTTCGTCAGCACTGTTCGCCTTGATGGAACTCGGCAAATAGAAACGGGTGGCGCGCGGCCTTCAGAGCCTCGTGCGCCGCAACCGCCCCGAGCCCCTCCACTTTCTTCCCTACTGTTCTTTCGTTCTGTCTTTCTTTCTCTCTTTCTTTCTTTCTTTCTTTCTTTCTTGTTGTCCACTGGCTCTCATCCTAACCCTCTCTCTCCCTGCTTCCTGCATCGCCGCCACCCTTCTCTCTATCGCCCTGAAGCCTATACTTATCCCTTCCTTGTTGACTTTTCTTGCCTCTCTGCTGTCATGTCTCCTCGCTTCTCTTCCCTTTCCGCTCCTCTTCGTTCCTCTGTTTCTCTCCCTCCCTTGAACCTATACTTCCCCTTCCCCATCCTTCCTTTTCTCCCTGCCACTTTCTTGGTTCTCTGTATTCCCGTTTTCTTTCCTCCTTGTTTCCTTTTCTTCCTACTTCTCTTTTTCTCTTCCCTACTCTGTCTCTCTGTCTCTCTTTTTCTCCCTACCTCCCTGAAACCTATACTTACCTCCTCTTTTCCATTTTCTTTCTTCCTGTCTTTTTCTTATCTTTCCGCCTTCCTGTTTCCTTGTTTTGCTCTCCTTTCTCTCTGTTCCTCTTTCCTTCCTCTCTCCCTGCTCCTCTTCCTCGATCCTCTCTGTCTCCTTTCCCTTCTTATACTCATCCCCTCCCTTTCTTCCTGCTCCTTTCTCCCCTCTCAACCTTCCTGTCTCCTTGTTTCCCTGTTTCCTTTTCTCTTTACCTCTCTGCTCTCATCCTCTCCGGCCCCCTTCCCTTTCTGCTCCTTAACCTCCCTCCATCCCTCCCTTCCTCCCTGCCCCGGGCGACCACTAGCCTTTCCCCACAATGAACTTAATCGCTCCACTAAGCTGTGTGTCTTGCATGCCAACAGTAGCGAGTAATTCAGAGAGCGAATATTGTTTTTTCGCTTGACTCTTCCTCCTCCTTCTTCTCTACTCTTCCATCCCTCTTCCTCCTTTTCGCTCTCCCTCTCATTATATATGTAGTTTGCTTATCACTGTCGACTATGAATGTTTACTCGGCAAGCTCTTCAACGTCGTCCCTTCCATCCTCCGTGCCAGGGTTGCGTGTCCGCCGTCCATCGCTTGAGGTAACCAGCCCTTCCTCGCTCTCCCTTCGTCTAATTACGCTACCTTAAGATTTGTGTTAAGAAAGATGAGGCAAAAATAATATTAATGATGGTGATGAGGATAGTAGCAATGACGGTGAAGAAGAAGAAGAAGAAGATGATGATGATGATGAATGAAATGTCGCTTGGCTTCCGGAATGGCGTGTGTGTGTGTGTGTGTGTGTGTGTGTGTGTGTGTGTGTGTGTGTGTGTGTGTGTGAACAGCACTTAAGACAATGTGTATTTGCGTTCGTGAGAGACACTTTGCAAGCAGTATACAGAGTCATTTGCTATTGTGCTTTATCCTCCTCCTCCTCCTCCTCCTTCGCCTTTGCTGTCCTGTGTCTCTGACTCGTAGATTAGAGTAGATGGTAGCAACAACAAACAGCCTAGTTAGGACCAAGAGGTCTGTTGCTGTTTGCTTTTCCTTTGTACTTCTTTGTAGCCTCCTCCTCCTCCTTCTCCTCCTCCTCATCATCATCATCATTATCCTGCTTGCCGAGTAAACATTCATAGTCGACAGTTATAAGCAACCTACATACCAACCTGCAAACCAACTCAAGAACTAAAAATAACGGTTTACCCATTCAGTTGAGTCGATGTAACACAGACATTGGAAGGAGTTTCTTTTCAAACCGAGTCATCTGCCACTGAAACAATCTTCCCTCAGAAGTAGCAAATGCGAATACCATCAACTTCAAATATAAAATCGACCGTCATTTCGTTGCGTCGGGAGTAAACTGAATAACGAGGTGCTTTCATCTGCTCCTCAATATCGAGGTGCTTTCATCTGCTCCTCAATATCGAGGTGCTTTCATCTGCTCCTCAATATCGAGGTGCTTTCATCTGCTCCTCAATATCGAGGTGCTTTCATCTGCTCCTCAAGCCCCAAGTGGCTGTCGGGCAGATTAAATCTTCAATGCGGGCGACCTCGTAATGAGCCAATAGACTTTCTGTTGCCTGCATTTTCATGTTTCCATGTTTCCTCCTCCGCCATAGCAAGATCTCACATTCCACCACTATCATCACCATTAAAATCACCAGAAAAAATTTAATAAGCTTTACAGTCCAATCAGTCTTGATATGATACTCATGAAGTCAATATCCTGATTTCATCATGCAGTCGCCTTAATTTCCGGTTCTTCAATGAGGTTTTAAACACTGAATTAACTCTCGATGCATGAAGACATCTGTGCCCTTGCAGCCTTGGTAGTATGATCAACAGCGAAGTGACATCCTTTCCTCTGTCTTCCTCCCTCGCGCAATGGTGACTCAGGGCCCTTCAAGGTGAGGGAGCGACGTTGGTGACACCCACGGACGAGTGTTTACATTTGTTCATGACATTTGCCTTTTTCATCGCCGGCAAACACTGGCGGCTCGTGATGCAATGAGTTACGTTCCTGCGTCCCCTAATCCGACTGCAAACCTAAGTGTATAGATGCCAGATCGTGCTCGCTTCCTCAATTCTTCCTGCAAAGCTAAACAAAAGGAAGAGCCTGAGTCCTAAATCGGGTAACAAGCCTGGCATGAATGTTGACTGAATTTAAATTGGAGGCCCTGTGTTGGCTGCGTGTGTCCTTCGTGCTCATCTCCTTCTCTTCGGCGTTTGGGTCACATGCGCTCTCCAGATTTCTTCATGTACCCGCCTATTGACCATCCTGAAAGAGAGGGTAAACAGCTGGTTGAGCTTAACACCGACTTCCCTGACGAAGATAAGACTAGCCTGCGGTCGTGTATCCAGACGTGCTAATTACTACACCATGGAGCCGCGCAATATCCTTCCGTGTATACAAATTGGCCGGTAAACTATCGCTGGTGTGTTGTAGGAAACTTTCGGAAGGCAGACTGTTGCCATCAAGAGGGTAAACTTGGGCAGGCGAAGGCGTTT
The DNA here is from genome assembly GCF_024679095.1 of Eriocheir sinensis. Lineage (NCBI taxonomy): Eukaryota > Metazoa > Arthropoda > Malacostraca > Decapoda > Varunidae > Eriocheir > Eriocheir sinensis. The sequence continues at coordinate 26,330,373 of NC_066513.1, forward strand.
GTACTCTCGGCCAGCTCAGAGGCCACGGCTGAGGCCTTTACGGGATGCAGGAGAACAACGACTGTGTCCCTTCGATTCCTCACTCTTCATCGCGGCTCGTCAGGACGGCGGTCAAGGCGGCACGTTAGCGGCGGCCTTGGGGAACCTCCTTTCGTATCTGCGGGGTCAACAGTAAACACATGTGTGATTTATTGCATCGTTTTATGGGGAAAGTGAATGAGGGCTTACACGTTGGATTTCCCTTAATTTCGGACTCACTGACGTAAGCATTCACTTATATTTGTAGGAAAACATTGTTGCTCTTAACACGTAACACACGGAGAGAGAAAAAAAAACATGTGTGTGCCCTTAAAAAGTTTTCATGTTCACTTAAATTAAAAACACGCTTCCCAGACCTCAGAGAGTTGCTATTACATGTTTTTTAGTAATGTTTAAAGCGGCAAGAAGATTCAGAGTTTAAACAGCAGTGTGTAAGCTCACTCTGACATGGACGGGGAGAGAGAGAGAGAGAGAGAGAGAGAGAGAGAGAGAGAGAGAGAGAGAGAGAGAGAGAGAGAGAGAGAGAGAGAGAGAGAGAGAGAGAGAGAGATGAAGAAAAAATACTGCGATAAAGCGAAAATGAAACAACAACAACAACAACAACAAAAACAACACGAAAAAGAAGATACAGAACAGCAAGAGGACCAAGAACACGATGCACAAGAACAAAACCAGGAACTCAAAAAAAAACGAAAAGGAAAGGAAACTAAAATAAAAAGGAGGAAACGAAAAACACACCAAAGACCACATAAAAAAAAGAATTATAGACCCAAAGAACCAAAAGAAAACGAGGATATCATTTCACGAGAGCCAGCAGGGCGGAGGACAGGACCTTGGACACACCCTGGAGGATCTGGGGTGGCGATGTCTCCGCCGGCGTGTTGGCTCGTGGCGTAAGTGTCGTCGAGGCTGAAGGTCACACCAACATACGTGTCTCGCCCTCCGTCTACCGAGGAAGTGCAGCGACGGAATTCTGCTAGCGACGGTCACCCCTCCCCCTTCCCTTCCTTACTTCCTTACTCCGACCCATTCTTCCCCTTCCCGTTTCTTCTTTGCTGCATTTTCATTCTCGTCTTCTTCTCTCTCTCTCTCCTTCCTCCTGTCTCCCCTCCATCTTCTCCTCCTCCATTCTTTCAGTCTCCTTTCCCTTCCTTCCCTTCTTTGATACGCTTTTACTCCTGTCTCTCCTTCCTCCTCCCTCCCCTTTTTCCTCCTCTCTCCCCTCCCTTATCCTCTCGGTCTCTCATTTTATCTCCAATTCACATCTTTCTCTCTTCTTCTAGTTCCCCCTTCCTTCTCTCTCCTTCCTCTTCCCTTCCTTCCTCCTTCCCGTCCTTCCCTTTCCGTTTCTCAACTCATTCTCATTCTCGTCTCCTTCTCTAGTTCCTCCTTCCTCGTTTCTCTCTCTCTCCTTCATCCTTCCGGCCCCTCATTTATCTCCACTTCTTTTCTTCCTCACGTCTCACCCTCCTTATTTGTTTTGCCTGATATTCCTTTGTTTTCCGTGCACTCAAATTCAGCAACAGCCAAGCTTATTTCTCTTTACTTATTTCTCTTGATTCTCTTCTTTATCATCCCCTCGTTTTCATTCCTCATCAATCTCCATCTCCATCTCCTATTACCCATGCATCTTGTTCTGTCCTCCTGCCTTCACATTAATTTCTTTCCTTCAGCTTTCAACGTTCCCTACGCCCCCATCTCGTTATTCCACTTTCACAACACAAGACTCGTACCACTGGATGCTAGAAGGAGGTTGGGCGGGTGGTCACACTGGCGAGATATAGGTCAGAGAGGCTTGTTGTAAATGATGCTCTGACTCCGACTCTTGCAGCGTGACTCAGCAGCTGCCCACCGACCTTACCGTGGGGCAAAGAAACATCATCACTGAATAAGCACCCGCCTACCCGCCTCCCGCCCACCTGCGTGCCGCCTACCTACCTGTCGGACGCTTACAACCCGGCCGACCTCGATGCCTCATTATTTTTTTCACTGTCTCTTTCTCTCTCTCCATCTATCTGTTTATTTATCTATCAAGGAGAGGAGGAGAGTATTCGTTCAAGAGGAGAGTATCAAGACACCTCTCCACCCGAAATTGACCTCTCTTCTGACCTCTTGTATTGATTTCTTTGTGTTTTTTTTATCTTTGTTGTTGTTTTTGTGATTGCCCTTGAGCTGCCTCCCTTGCTGTAAATAAAATCCATCTATCTATCTATCTATCTGCCTATCTATCGATCTGTCTTTTCTTAGCATTACCAAACACAAGAGTAATTAGATGTAACAGGTGGTGGAGTTCCCTTCTAATCGTGAAAGCCATGCACGTGTAGCTACCACTATTAGGTTCGTGTTTGTATTCTTCTCGTCGGTGGGTTGCTCATGATAGTTGATCGAAGGGAAAGGGAACTTGACTGGACTGAAGCGGCTTGTGGATTCCTGTAGGAAGTGGGATAGCGTACTTTTGAAACAATGTGGTGAGGTTAGAATACTGAATAAGGACAGGAACCTACACACACACACACACATATATATATACGTAACACATTTTAATTCTTGTCTCTCCCTCTCCTTCCTTTCTCTTTTCTCCTTTCTCCCTTCTCCTTCAATCTTTCGGTCTCTACTTCCCTTCTTCCGTATTCTCTCCAACCCTTTTCTTACCTCGAGTCGTTTACATTCTCGTCTCCTTCCTTACTCCCATTCTCTTTCCTCCTCTTCCTCATCCTTTCAGTCTATCATTTATCTACTCTTCCATGCCGTCTTCCCCTTTCTCTTTCCTTTCTGTTCCAATTCCGTCACCGCGTAGTGTTGGAGTCCTTTTTACCGTCTCCTTCCTTCCCTCCATCCTCTTCTGTCCCCTTCTCCTTCCTTTCAGTCTACCATTTATCTCCTCTTCCCCACCCTCTTCCCTCATGGTCATTCCCACCCGCTCCGATTCCGTCACCGCGCAGTCCCAGAGTCCTTTTCACCGTCTCCTTCCCTCCCTCCATCCTCTTCTGTCCCCTTCTCCATCCTTTCAGTCTACCATTTATCTCCTCTTCCCCACCCTCTTCCCTCATGGTCATTCCCACCCGTTCCGATTCCGTCACCGCCCAGTCCCGAAGTCCTTTTTACCAGCTTCCTGTGTTAGCGTGGGTGGCGGTAGTGGTGGCTGTTGATGAAAGTAAAGTGAAGGGGAGTATGCTTTTATTTTGTATCGTATAAGTTAGGCAAGGTTGTGGGATTACGTACAATAACTGGATTTCTGCCGTTCATAGACCTCGCTGAAGAGCGTTTTTTTTTCTACCATTTGTTTATACCCAGTGCCAGCAGTATCCAGTATCGATGCAAGTGGATCGTGAATTTGATTTCACCACAACACAGGAGCTAGAGAACACTTTCCATTAAGCCCAACGGTGGAAGGCTTCTCGATATGTGTTACCTTATTTTCCGCAAACACTTCATATCAACCTTAAACACCTTGCCAAATCCGGTTAAAGTGAGGGATTTGTTTATCAGTTGTTCTAGGTATACACAAGGGAGATGAGCAGTGGGAGGGGAGGGTGGTGGATGGATTAAGAAAGCTACCGTAGTCAGTGTCATGTTAACAACGGTGGCGGCAGGATGTTGGGTTTTTCAGCATTTATTTCTAGAGCCTTCCCTGCGATGACATCCTGCTTAATTTGGGCATGGTTATTCTTATGCACCTGTTGCCCTACTTGCGGACGTAGAATGCAGTATGATCACCTCCCCCGCATCCTACTGCAGTAAGTATTCTGCACCACTGATCCGTATCCTTAATTTATGACCCTTCAGTTAGGACACGAGTGGCAGCCGTATGATGTGTAAGAAGCTGAACCGAGGTGAATATATACTCCCATAGCAAGTGAATAGGAAAGAATGCACCTTAAAACACGCACCCACCCAGTAATTCATCTTCCCTGGCGAGCTGAAGCTATAATATATCTCCCTTTAGTCAGGACGCGAGTGGCAAAAGTATGATGTGTACGAAAGCTGAACCGAGGTGATCATACGTACTCCCATAGCAAGTGAATAGGAAAGAATGCACCTTAAAACACGCACCCACCCAGTTATCCATCATCCCTGGCGAGCTGTATCCATAATTTATCACTCTTCGGTTAGGATTCGAGTGGCAAGCGTATGAACTGTAAGAAAGCTGAAACGAGAAGAAAATGTGCCCCTATAGTAAATTAAGAGGAAAGAATGCAACTTAAAACAGCTTCCCATCCAGTTGCGGCTTTCTATGATTTTGATTCAGTACATTCTTCACATTTTTGGCATTTTCATCTGTAGGTCATGTTGATAGTCGTGTGCAGAGGCGAGGTAACAAAAGGTCATGACTGAACGGTATTTTGTGTGTGTGTGTGTGTGTGTGTGTGTGTGTGTGTGTGTGTGTGTGTGTGTGTGTTTTTTTCCTCCTCAAGACTATTAACTTTTTTTCCCACACCGCGTTTCGTAAGATTTGATTACCTCGTTTCTTTTGTCTTTGCACAGGTCAGTCACACCGAAAAATTAGTCTTATATATATCCAGCTACGTTTCTTAGAGTCGTATTTGAACAGCTGAAGTATTATAATCATTTCTTGCATAACCCGAGAGAGTGGGGAAAAAAATTGCAGTGTTCTCGTTGCCAATATGTTGCCTCGTCATGCTGGTATTTATGTTAGTGGCTTATCGTGATCACTTACTAAATGTGCAAGAGACGATGCTGATAAATAATAACAAGTTTAGATGTGACACGAAATTTTTCCTCGTGGTGTCCGTCTGGAAGGAAAGGGGAAAGAAATACACGAAGAAAGCTGAACAGAAATTAAAGAGAAAAGAAGCAGAGAAAGAAAGAGAATAAATAGATGAATATAAAAACGAATTGAAAGTAAAATAAGAAAAAGCTTTGTAGTGTCCGTCTGGAAGGAAAAGAGGAAAGAAATACAGTATGAGAGCTGAACAAATATTAAAGAGAAAAGAAGCAGTTTAAGAAAGAGAATAGATAAATGTATATAAAAGGAAATTGAAAGAAGAATATAGAAAAAAAAGCCAAGTGAATTGAACAGTGAATTGCAGCGTCCATCTGGAAAATTAAATACAAAAAGAAAGTTAAACAAAATAAAAGAGAAAAGAAATAAAGAAAAAAATGGATAATAAAATAAAAATGAAAGTAAAATAATGTAAGAAAAACTTAAGTGAATGAAAAAAGTATAAAGCTCCTTACGTCACTTTACTAACATGTACAATAATAAAAAAAAATTGTAAATAAAAGGTCAAGTATTACACAATGAAAAAAAAAAGCGAGAACAAGAAACAAGAAAGAAAAAAAAACACCTACCCACTCGCACCTTTAACTTTACCACACACAAAAAAAAGAGGAAAAAAACAAAACAAATAAATAGAGATAAGATATGCTTTGTACCGCGACTAATCAACATACAAGTAGAGACACCCCTATCTTGTTTAAGCATAGCAAGTCGGACAGCCCAGGTAGACAGCGGGGAGGAAAGGGGAAAGGTAGAGGAGGAGGAAGGGAAGACGGGGGAATGCGCGGGAAGGCAGACTCCGGGTGTAGGTATGCGTGCAGAACCTCCCCGGTGTGTTGCGTGTTAATGAGCGCTAATACGAGAGGACACAGCTGCTTATGAATGAGTCGCTTAGAGGAGCAAGCAGTGCCGTTTGTAGCGTCTGTGTTTTTCTCGTAAATTCGTGAAGGTCCTTGGCGTTGAGAAGCTGTTAGTTTTCATTTGAGAGGAAAGAGATGCAAATGAATAGAGTCGTTAGCGTCGTTTGTCCTTTATTTGTGTGCGTTAGAGAAGCAAGCAGTGTCATTTGTAGCGTCTGTGTTGTCCTCGTAAATTCGTGAAGGTTGTTGGCGTTGAGCAGATGTTGGTTTTCATTTGAGACGAGAGAGATGCAAATGAATAGAGAGGTTACTGTATATATTAACGTCATTTCTCTTGTGTTCGTGTGTGTTAGAGGAGCAAGTAGTGGCCTTTGTAGCGTCTGTGTTGTCCTCGTAAATTCGTGAAGGTCGTTGGCGTTGAGTAGATGTTGGTTTTCATTTGAGACGAGAGAGATGCGAATGAATAGAGCGGTTAGTGATATCAACGTCCTTTCTCTTGTATTTGTGGGCGTTGTAAATCTGTTGTGCCTGTGTGTGAAGCTTGTTGATGGTGTAAGATGGTATGTGTGGGCGTGTGTATTTGCGTGTGTGGGTGATTGTGGATGTGTGAGGAAAAGGAAGGGGAAGAAGAGGTGGGTTTTGGTGTGGGTGGGGTGTGTTGGGGTGGAAGGGGGTGGTTTTCCTGTGTGTGTGTGGGGGGGGGATTGTGTAGAGGGAAGGGTTGGTGTTCCTGTGCGTGGGTGGGTGTGGGTGTGTGAAGGGGAAGGAGTTGGTTTTCCTGACTCACCCCTTCTTGCGTTGTCGATCTTATAGAGGCTTCAAGATATACAGACACGCAATGGCTTCTTGTTTATCTCATCGAGGCTTCATTATTTTCACCTGTGTCGGCTTCATTGCTGCCCTCGTTACCTGGAAGCGTCTCCTCTCATCGGCACAAACAATCAATTATGCAGATTTATACAAGATCAATTTTATCCTTGACATCTTTTTTATTAAGTCCGCCTCGCACCGTTTGTAAATTAATGCATCCGATTAAGACTCCGCCGCGACAGGTAATGAGTGAGTGTGTACCTTACTGACTCACGGCTGGGCGATGAAAGTGAAGGTTTTGTTTATCGTTTGTGTGTCGCTGAGTGTAAGGGGATCATTATTCATCTGTTATTATTACTATTACTTTTATTATTATTATTATTATTGTTTTTTTTTATGATTGTTGGTGTTGTTAGACGTAATGTGAAGGGGAGAGTCGGAGTGGAACAACAAGAAGTGATTAGCGGGCCTCTTTTTTATTTATTTTTTTCCCTTGAGCTGCTTCGTTTACTGTAAAAAAAACAAGTCGCCGAGTCTGTATAAGCCCGACACGCCTAAAACACAGGAGGTCATATTCCTAAACATTTCAGCGCCCAAGCACATGGCATTTAACAAGGCTTTCGTAGGAGTGATGGGCATTTCCAGGAGTAGTTTTATGACCCTGGTGGTATAGTTTGACCCTTCCTCTGAACCGTGAACCTTGAAAGCCACTCATGGCAACCCGATTGATCTCTTTGGCCTTCGGAAATAGCTGACGTGAGAGGTGGAAGCGTCTACCGACCAGAGCATCAAGGCCGAAGGGGAATACAGTAATAGACAAATACTTAAATGAACCCGATCCGGCAAACTGAGAGGATAAAGCAATGAAGATAAAAGTTTAAGAAAGTATAGTGACCTTCAGTGAAACATAGATTATTACGTGGAAAAGAGAGGAAGACAGACTGGATGCACTGGATGGATGGATGAATGCACTTGGAACATGAAACATCGGAAACAACTAACAAAAATGGAATAGTCTGCTGAATTTTGAATGCCCTCCAAACTATCCTTTCACACTGTAACTATTCCGGACACTATCGAACGAATGTGACGCTTAAATGCTAATTTAAAATCGATAATGTTACCAAGAATCGTCATCTCAGCTACATATAGGAAGTGATGAGAGGAGGAGGAGGAGGAGGAGGAGGAGAAGGAGGAGGAGAAGAACTGGAAAAATGTATGAGATGAATCTACCAGTTAATCATAAAAGAAAAGGAGAGCGAAGAAGATGCGGAGGGGTCAAGAGGAGGAAGAGAAGGAGCAAACTGCAGTCTTGGAGAGCGGCCAAGTGACTGACGCTCCACAACAGCCTTGCTTTCGCAGCCGACATGAACGTCGTGATTAAGGGATGACATCGATTTATTACCCGCAACCCTTCTTTACCAGTGAATAGCCTGAGCTGGACCTTTACCTTTAAGTCCACAGCGAGGGCCATAAAATGTGACGTAATGGGCGCTTAGAAACGTGTGATGTTTGTGAGGGGACGAACGGCAGCTGGAGGAAAGTAGAAACACGCGACTCACCGAACTCGTAACTTGTGGGGGCATCGTTTTCTCTCATTGCCTGGTGCGTTTCTCTCTCTTTTCTCTTCGTTTGGTCTCGTTTTCTGGTGCATTTCTCTCTCTTTTCATCGTTTTCTCTCGTTTTCTGGTGTATATCTCTCTTTTCATTGTTTTCTCTCGTTTTCTGGTGCATTTATTTTTTTCATTGTCTTATCTCGTTTCTGGTGAATTTCTCTCTTTTCTCCTCGTTTTTCTCTCGTTTTCTGGTCCATTTCTTTCTCCTCCCTTCGTTTTCACTCGTTGGCTAGTTCATTTATCTCTCTCTTCTTCGTTTTCTCTCATGACCTGATGCATTTCTCTCTGCCACAAGGACACCGCATGCAAGGCTCTGCTTCTGCATCCCTGTGATTATTTCCTGGCTGGCGAGGGCGAGGAAAAAGAGAGAGAGAGAGAGAGAAAGTTGACGTGCAGCACATGAGGCAGCACCGGGATCCACAACACGACGCTGCGAAACCTCGACTTAGTCACGTCATGTAGCAGGAAAATTGCATCTGCCGGACAGGAAGCGATGCGTCCTCGGGAGATTGACTTCCTCTTCTCTCCCGTCCATGCAGGCATTACCAGACACCGGAGGAGGGTCATCGGGTTGCAGGAAGGAAAGCAATAATAAGGATCGTGGTGACCTCTGAATGACATGCAAAAAAGGAAACTGGAAAGGGATGTCCGTCGTGTGTTTCTGAGCAATGTTTTTTGGGGTGAAGGATAGTCAGGATAGTTACCAAATTTCAGGAAAGAAAGTAATCATAAAAGAACGTGATGACCTTTGAAAGATAGGAAGGAAATTGTAAACGGATGTCTGACGTGTGTTTCTGTTTAATGATTTTTTCGAGGGGATGGGATGATACTCAGGATAGTTACCAAATTTCAGGAAGGAAAATAATCATAAAAGAACGTGATGACCTTTGAGTGATAAGAAGGAAATTGTAAACGGATTTCTGACATGTGTTTCTGTTTTTTTTTTTTTTTTTTTTGAGGGGATGGGATGATACTTAGGATAGTTATCAAATTTCAGGAAGGAAAAAAATCATAAAAGAACATGATGACCTTTGAGTGATACGAAGGAAATTGTAAACGGATGTCTGACGTGTGTTTCTGTTTATTTTTTTTTTTTTTTTGAGGGATTGGATGATACTTAGAATACTCGTAGTTACCAAATTTTAGCAGGGAAAGCAATGATAATGGACCACGTTGACCTCTGAATGACAGGAAGACACTAAACACGCATTTCCCTCCTGAATTTCCGTCTCGAATGATCATAATTTTCATAGTTTGAGAAGTATACAGGGGGCTTCGTGGTGCACACTCGGCTTACAACCGAAAGAGCCCGGGTTCGATTCCCGGGCGGAGTGGAAAAAAAATGGGCGGCTTTTCCGATACCCTACACCCCTGTCCACCCAGCAGTGAATGGGTACCAGGTATTAATTGGGGGTTGTGTTCCGTCTCCTGGGATCTGTTACATTCTCCTATAATTCCTTCCCCCTCCTGTCTCTCTCCGGCATATGACCACAGATGTTACGCCGACTAAACCAGACTTTTTCTTTGAGAAGTATACAAAAAAATACTCCAAACACTTGCTTTCATTTTACTTTGCCGTTCCCTTTCCTGAAACTTGACACGTCCGACAGGCCAAGGAGAGCGAGAAAATCATTTAAGCCTTCTCCTTATTCGCACGAGAGGAAATCCTGCAGGAAAAACAGGCAGGGATGTGAGGGTAAACATTCTTCTCCGTGGTCTGTTGGGTTGCGTTCCCCGGCTGTCTCGTGGCTGGTTCCTTACGCGTTCGCCACAAGAAAGGAAAACAAAGGATAGACTCAAAAGCTGTAGGCGAAAGCGATAGACTGGGTGGCGATAAACTAGTGACACTCCGTTCAAGCGCATGGCAAGTTAGTGGCCAAACACGTTTCATTATCAAGACCAAGACAAGAAGAAAAAGACATGTCCTCGTGCAAGTAAAATGAAGGTTGTGTCTTGTGGTGGAAAAAAGAAAAGAAAAAGTAAATAAGTTGTTCTGACGAGCTTGGAAAGAGGGTTACACTCCTCCTCCTCCTCCTCCTCCTCCTCCTCCTCCTCCTACACACACACACACACACACACACACACACACACACACACACACACACACACACACACACACACGTAATGGACACACACAAAAAATAAAATGCTCTGAAAGAAAAGTAATTGACAAGGTTGTTCCGCACCTTTTAAAAGCCTCTTCCTGCTACTCCGGAACCTGTTTTTTTTTTCATTTTATTTCCATTTTATTTTCAACGCTATTATTTTTTTTTACTTTACCCTTTTGCGCCCCTTAGTAATAGCATGATGTCAGTAGTTTTAAAGTTTATCCTAACGTGAGTATTACCTTAGATAGATAGTCAGTCAGTCAGTCAGTCAGTTAGTTAATTAGTTAGCCAGTCATTCATTCATTCAGTCAGTCAGTCAGTATCCTTGTCTTAGTCAGTCAATCAGTCAGTCAATAAGTAAGTCAGTCAGTTAGTTAGTTAGCCAGTCAGTCAGTCAGTCAGTTAGTTAGTTAATCAATTAGTTAGTTAGTTTCCTTATTTATTGATTGATATTTCATTTATTTGCATTCATATTCAAGTTTACATTCGTCTTTATTAACCAGGAAGACGATTTTCAGCGCACACTACAATGTATCGTGATCCAATTCGATTCAACAACAACAAAAACAATAGAGAACAGTGGATTTATGAGCAGTACAATGTAATCACTTTCTTCTTCTATAATTACAAGTTGTGTCGAAGATTAATACAGACCGACACGACCAGTACCTGTTTCTCCCTTTTCTCCGCTTCTTCCTGTTCCTTTTCTCTTTTTTTTATTCCTCCTCCTCCTCCTCCTCCTCCTATTCACACCTTTTTGCCATGACTCCTGAAGCCCCGTCCTCCTCCTCCTCTTCCTCCTCCTCTTTCACTTTCCGCACCACTTCCTCCTAAGCATCCCTCCTCCTCCTCCTCCTCCTCCTCCTCCTCCTCCTCCTCCTCCTCCTTCACACGTCTCCCTTTCGTACCCTTTCTCCTTCTCTCGTATCTCTTCCCCATGCCACTCATCTACCTCCTCCTTACTCTTCCTTTTCTTCTTCCTCCTCCTCCTCCTCCTTTTCTTCCTCCTCTTCTTCCTCCTCCTCTCCCGCTGTTCGCTTCCCGACTCTCGCGTGAAGTTCAAGGTTTTGCGGAAGTTGTGGATGACGCTGCGTTTTCCTGCGCTGCTAACAATGAGCGCAAGTGTGTGTGTGTGTGTGTGTGTGTGTGTAGCGGTAAGGCGGATGGATGTGTTTATAATGAGTCGTAAGAATGATGTGTCCTTTGTGGAGAGTGTTAATGTGTTGTGTAGAGTTGTGACTTGGTACTATTCCGTCGTCTTGTGTGTGTGTGTGTGTGTGTTGTGTATGGCTTCGCTGTCTTCCTACTTATTCTTGCGTTTGTGTTGCGAGTGTTGATTGAATGTGTTGTATAGGCATGACTCTGTATTATTCTGCATCTTTATTTCTTATGTGTGATCGATCTGGCTTCGTTTTTTACTCATCTTATTCATCAACTAAGTAAGGAGTTTAGATATTATGGTGTTGTTGTTTTTACATTAAAGGAAACAGCTCAAGGGCAGAAAAAAAGACAGCAATAATGGAAAATAAGCCCTCAAAGAAATGCTCCTATAAAAAGAGTTAAGAGGAGTGGCCAAAAGAGAGGTCAATTTCGGGAGGTTAGATATCCCGATACTCCTCCTCTTGATTTTTTTTTCATACATCAGAGGACACGGCTCAAGGGCAATAGAAAGAGTACCAAAAAAAAAAAAGCCCGCTACTCGCCGCTCCTATAAAAGATACAAGTAAAGAGTAGCCAAAAGAGAGGGCAATATCGGGTTCATGAAGGATTATTTAAGAATACTGGTCATTGTGTTAATTGCTTGTTGCTCATCCGATTATTATGTCAGATCTCGCTTTGTAAATTGTGCCTTTGAAGTCATCTTTTTAATTCACTGCAAACGATTATGATGAAAGTCGTATTGCCAGTAACTGTGTTTGGTTAACGTCGCGAGCACTTATTTATCTTTTTAATTCACTGCAAACGATTATGATAAAAGTCTTATTGCCAGTAACTGTGTGTGGTTAACGTCGCGAGCACTTGTTTATCTTTTTAATTCACTGCAAACGATTATGATAAAAGTCGTATTGCCAGTAACTGTGTTTGGTTAACGTCGCGAGCACTTATTTATCTTTTTAATTCACTGCAAACGATTATGATAAAAGTCTTATTGCCAGTATCTGTGTTTGATTAACGTCGCTAGCACTTGTTTACGTAATCTTACAAGAGGGCTCATCAAGACATCTCTGGAAATTAATATGAGCATTCTTGTTTGATATTATTTTCTGTTTTCATTAATAGAAACAGTATTATGCGGGTTTCTGCTTTAATGTCTAGTCTCCTGTCTGTCTCTTGCATCGTTAAAAATAATAATCACATACCACACTTGAAGACGAATAAGTATGAATCAACAAATTATGATAAAATGCTAATTCCAACGAGGGAGGGGTCTGTTCTGCCTCTTACCTTTCCTCTTTCCGTTTTCTTTTAATGAGTAGGATTGAATAAGGTTCTGGATATGAGCAAACTCCTCTTTCGCCCATCCTCTTTTTGGAGTAGGGATGGATGAGACGTTGGATATAAGCAAACTTCAACGCGTTTCCTCTATGTCCTTGGAGGGAAATCGGGGAAATGGGGGATGGATTGCCCACTAAAGTTTTTACAAAGGCAAGAAAGAAAAACAGTCCGACGCTATCTTTTATATGAGAGCATTGATTAATCTTCCCGTGCTTCTATAATACGAGTGTTGATCAGTCTTCCTCAGCCTTCTTACCGCGCGTTACCAAACTATCGTACTCAGCCACTCAGCACATCGCATTTTTCGGTTTTTGACTCACAACTATAGGAAACAAACACCAACAAGTAACGCTTTTCACGATAAGTTCACCTAGAATCGCGTTATCTGTGTGGCTACGAAAGTTTTGGGCCCTGGAACTGATGAATGCGATGTTTTGAGTACGATAGTATGGCAACGCTGCTTCTACCTCGTCTCCCCACTCCGTTGTGTTGCTGCGTGAGATGATCTATTTAGCGATTTACTCCTCACAAAACGATATCCTAACTAACAGCTCCGGACAAGGTACTTCACCCCCTTTCCCTAAACATATATACGTCCTGTCAGCGAGAAAACTTACGCATCACTTGTATAAAATAGAGTGCTAAGTAGAGACGGCGGCCCTCACGTCCCTCTCCACACGTCAGGCCTGAGTGGGTTGGCAGAGTCATAGCCGGGCCGCCCTCCGTCAAGCCGTCTTCCGCCCGTCGCCGCTTCCTGCCATTGAAGTAGCAGTTTTTAGGGTTAGTTTAGCGTCTAGGAACCCTTTTTCTTTCCATATTTACGGCCATCAACACCTTTCTGCTTACTCCTCTTCCGCCCTCCTTAACCTTCTCGCCACTCTCTATTTCCCACTTCCTTGCTCTCACCTTTACTTATTCTTCCTTATTCTACTTCGTGTTAGTATGTAGAACAAGGACGTCGCCGGGTTGAGGATTATATATTATTTTCTACGATGCTGACACTTAGAATCGTCTCCTTATATCTTTATGCACGGCTCTATCGTCCTTCTTCTACTAAGTGTTGGTGTTTATATATGACAGAAAACGCCTGACGATAACTTTGCCTCTCGCCCTCTTGCTCTCTCGTTCTGTAAGGCGTTGTAGAAGTCTTTATGGGATGTAGCTGTACCATTGCGCCCAGTACCTTGTCTACGTCCCTCTTTCTTGTTCCTTCAATGTACGCGGTGATAGTTCGAACCCGCCACTACCTAACACGGGATGAACACCTGCATGGCTGATACGATATACACATTGGTACTACATACATTTGTGTCCCCAAGTACCTTATTTACCTCTCCGTTGATAGATTAACAGCCACAGACATCGCTGCTAACATAGTATACACAGTGGTACCTACATTTACCTCCCCAAGTACCTTATTCACCTCTCCGTTGATAGATTAATAGCCACGGAGGACGCTTTCAACCCGTGATAAACGCTGTGGTACCTACATTTGCGCCCCAAGTACTCCTTATTCACCTCTCCGTTGATAAATAAGCCACGGAGGCCGCCGCTACCCTATGATAAAGTCCTGGGTAACTGTGATAAAGTCCTGGGTACATGCCTTAAGCCCGGCACAAAGAAGACCTCAAGGGACCTTTCAGACGGGCGCATCAGGGAGTCCGCCCACCCGCCGCGCCGGACACAGCCCATCGGACCCTCGCGAGCGTCGCCATAAGTAATTTCCCAGAGAGAGAGAGAGAGAGAGAGAGAGAGAGAGAGAGAGAGAGAGAGATCGTGACTAATCATTATCGTTCTGTCGACTTACTTGTATCTCTTTTAATACCTCCTGAAGACAAACATTTCACTTAATACATCACCGAGGTTAATGTCATGTTTATCTTAGTTTCCCGAGAGTCAAGAGCTTAAGAAAACAATGGTAAAAAAAATCATCCCTTCCGAAAACAAGGTTAGTATTTTATCATGTTATTTTTCGTATTATTTCAACACGTTTCTTCTTCTTAGTCGAGCGCAGAAAAAAACATATAATTCTCACACCTGTTTATCCTTCACCGAGTGGCCGCGCTCCCTCAGGTGTGATGCCTCGTTTGTGCCAGGAAGCGAGGAGCAGGAAGCACACACTCACTCGCTACCCGACACGTTTTCTCTTGGTTAATTCCGCGAACTTGAGAGTACCTGCCTTAACCTTTTGTTTTACGTCCACGACAATACTCTACCGGCGCTGAAACGCGATGAGACACTTCAAGATTCATAGAAATTCACGTGTTTTTTGCTGCTATTGTGTGGAGGAAAACAGCCACTCATTAACATTACAAAGGTATTATTCCCACGGCTGAACTTGAGTACCTGCCTTAACCTTTTGTTCAACGTCTACGACAATACTCTACCGGCGCTGAAACTCGATGAGACACTTCATGATTCATAGAAATTCACGTGTTTTTTGCTGCTGTTGTGTGGAGGAAAACAACCACTCATTAACATTTCAAACGCATTATTCCCACGGCTGAACCAAACACTAATTAAAAACAATATGCCAATACGAATTAACAGGAGTGGTCGCACATGCCTTCATTAAACAGCAATTCTTTACCGGCTTATATAAAAAAAAGATCAGAATAGCAAGAATTAGCTCAAGAGAAGCGGCGATTTAATATACAGAAGAGGAGACAGCTCTAGGGCGAGAACATAAAAAAAGAGAGAAAAAAAGGCTGGCGCTGCTCCTTTGAATAGCTGATAGGGTACCCGAAAGAGGAGACCAAATGGGATAGAGAGGATGCGTCTTGATTCTCCCCTCTTGAAAGCGTTGAAGTCATAGGCAGAAGGTATATAACACAGGCATATAGTTCCTGTGAATAGTTTATAGAGTACCCGAAAGAGGAGACTAAATGGGATGGAGAAGAGGTGCCTTGATACTCCCCTCTTGAAAGCGTTGAAGTCATAGGCAGGAGAAAGTACAGCCATATAGTTCCTGCAAATAGTTGAGTTGTAAAGTAGCCGAAAGAGGAGACAAAATCGGATGGAGAGGTAACGACACTCCCCTCTTGAAAGCATTGAAGTCGTAGGCAGGAAGAAATACAGACATACAGAGTGGATTAGATTTCAACAGCTTACATACCGAACGATAACAATGTCCCAAACCATCCGCGTCGCTAGATAATCCGGTTTGCGACCCATAACAGTTACAAAAAAGACATGGATAACTAATGACTTTAACGATAACTCCAATTCAATCTCGTTATGTGTGTGGGTACGACAATTTTGGGTCCGGATCTGAAAAAATGCCACGTTTTGAGCACGATAATCTGGTAACACTGTATTCCGCTAGTCTTGCATCCCACCAAGGTTTTCTTACACACTGCGCTCTGAGGACTAATAGCAGGGCGGCAGCATGCATGAGTGAGTGTATATACCCGTAGGCACAACCACCCACAGGAGAGAGAGAGAGAGAGAGAGAGAGAGAGAGAGAGAGAGAGAGAGAGGGAGAGGGAGAGGGAAGGAGAGTATGTGAGGAATTTCTCGTATTGCTTATTAGTCTTCTTTTGTGTGTGTGTGCTCTTATGTGTTCGTGTCGGTGGTCGTGAACAGACAGTTAAGGAAGTCTGGGTTATAAAACTAGATTACCTGTCCAATTACCTGCATTCCCCACCACCACCACGCCCACCACCTGCAAAACTATCCAACTCAAGACGGCAACAAAAAAGAAAGAAAAACAAGAAGAAATATGGAAGAAAAATAAAAAGCACCAGCCATCACAATCAATACAGGCAACATGGACACTAGAAAAGCCTCATAAGGGAAGAGGAATCCATTAGTAAAATATATACCGCAAATAAAAAGAAAAATACAATAAAAAATAAATAAAAAAAGAGCCCTTGAAAACATTAGAGAAGAATCATGTTGCTGCTGTTGCTATCATGCGAGGAGGAGGAGGAGGAGGAGGAGGAGGAGGAGGAGGAGGAGGAGGAGGCTCGGCCGGCATATCCTTCTGGCCAGGCTGGTGGGATGGACGCGTCTCGAGAGGCTCCGCGTATCCTGTGACGGACGTCCTTCGCTCCTTCGTTCACCCGTAACTTTCCTGCAGCGTCCAGCCTTCCGGGAGTGGCGGGGGCGTGGGCGGAGAGGCGGAAGGTGTGTCCTCTTAGCCAGATCCGCGGTGAGGGAGAGGGAGTGAGGCTTGGACGGCAATGTTGAGGGAGTGTGGGCGGGTATGAGGCAGCCGGCAAACTTGAGATACAGTGAAAAGGACAGTAGAGAGCTTTAGAATCTCGAGGTAGGCAGCGGAAGGATGGAAGACGAGACAGCAAACTTGAGAGACAATGGAAAAGGCCTCAGAAAGCTTTAGAAACTTGAAGTAGGCGGTGGAAGAAAGAGAGAAGGAGGGACGCGGAGGCCAACTTGAAAGAAACAATGGAGAGAATAGAGACTAGGATAGCAAACTCGACCGAAACACCGTAAATGAGAGAAACAGCGTTGAGGCAGAGGCAGAAACAGAGACAGTTGAGGGAGACTGTAGAAAAAGATGCAGTCTGAGCGTGAGTTTCAAGGAAGAGAGTGAAAAGGAAGGAGAAAGGACAGCAAAATAAACCAAGACAGAAGAAATGAAGAAATCTCTATATGAAAATAAGGAGACAGACTGACAGGTATAAACAAAAGCCGAACATTTACAGTACAGGATAAATATGCATGTCAGCACAAATGTGGAAGCTCCGTATTAATGTTAGACAAGGAGAACAAAAACTTAAAGAGACCTACCTACCTGCTTCTTCGTGTCCCTTCCCAGGAATGAGTGTAAATAGACTGATTATACACGGAGTTCCTAATATGGTACTCTGAGACCCTTTCCGGTTCTCCTGTTATGATAATCTACCCATAATCGTCAAAGGAAGAATATTTTTTTCATAGTCTCTCGTCCCCCCAAGGTGAGCATTCCTGTTTAGTGTGTTTGCCAAGGCTGTGAGGCGAGCGACGGGCGGGCGGGCGGGCAGCAGCGAGCACCTGTCGGAGGCTACCTGTATGCCTCTCCCTAAGTACCTGTTTTTTGCGGGTTGCGTAATTTTTATTGGTCAAAGTCCTCATAGTAATCCTCTTCCCACGCTAGCACTCGTACGGGTCATATTTCCTATTTATCATCCTTAAAGAGAGAGACAAAAACGCAGGGTAGTCGTCGTATAATGTTGTTGTTTTTATATTCAGTGGACACAGGGTTTGTTTTTGTTGCCTTTCTTGTTGTTGTCCCACGCGTCGCTTCTTCCTGTCCACCTACCACTACCCACCCTGTAAACCATTATCCCCTATTTTCCTCATTTTCGTAGTCGGAAAGTCCTCTAAATATCGACACCAGATCCGATCAAACCCCATATACATCACCCTCAAGGATAAGGTTAAAGCCATTGGGTATCCTTAGGCTTTCGTAATCCTCTAAACATCGACACCAGATCCGATCAAACACCATATAAAGCAGCCTCAAGGATAAGTTCAAAGTCACTATAGGTATTTTAAGGCCTCCGTGTCGCGGCATAATGTTTGAGATTCAGTTCGCTCTCTGTCTCCTGCATCACGTCTGCTCGCTCGCCCGCCGCTTACGAGGAGGTACGAAGGACAAACTGACATCCGCTCTGCTTGACACCAGGAAATCTAGCGACGCTTACGCTTGACAAAGGAAGATAAATGTGTTCCTGTTTAGGGCTCGGGATTCAAGTGCGAGAGAGAGAGAGAGAGAGAGAGAGAGAGAGAGAGAGAGAGAGAGAGAGAGAGAGAGAGAGAGAGAGAGAGAGAGAGAGAGAGAGAGAGAGAGAGAGAGAGAGAGAGAACGGACACAGACAGACAGCGAAAGGTCAGTTCAGCCAAGAGATAGACAGATTGACAAACAGGCAAGGAAGCTGACTTATAGAGGAGCTAGATAGACATAGGCGCCTTGTTAAACTATTCAAGACACAAAAACACACGAAAAATACTTAGATTTACACAAATACGAAGATGAATACATTTGGCATTTATATTAAGTAACTCGTTTTATCCATAGGAGCAGAAAGTTACAAGCTATTATGAAACTATTCCAGACACAGAAAGATATGTAAAATGACGTTAATACACACGAATACGAAGACACGTGAAGTAAATTTGGCATCTCAATTCAGTAACTCTAATTTCCCTTCGTAAGAGCAACAAGTTAAGACCTATTACTAACGTTATGTATTTTCGTGTAGCTTTTGGTTCGTCTTCTCATACCGTACGAAAATAACAATAGAATAAAGGATAAACACGTGACCCTGCGGAAGACGAGGCGCATAACAGAACAGGAACAGGTTATCGTAGGAGTCCGGGTAGGTGAGGTGAGGTGAGACAGTCCGCGCTACGTCCGTCCTCGCCCGTGAAGGAACAATGAAAACAAAACTCAGATCATTATTCACGGCACGGGGAGAGGATTCATCAACACAAGAGTATCATAGGAGTGGGGCTTTCCTTCCTCCTTCTTCTCTTCCCCCTGCTCCTCTTCCTCTTCCTCCTCCTCCTCCTCCTCCTCTTCTTCTCCTTTCCTGTCATCGTTGTTTGACCTTGCTGACGGAGCGCATAATATAGAGCTGCTTTTTTTTTTGTCTCTCTTCTACGCCAAAGGGAAGTGAATATTAGTGGTAGTTGAAATAGTAGTAGTAGTAGTGGTAGTAGTAGTTGTTGTTGTTGTTGTTGTTATATAGCAGTACTTATGTAGTTGTTCTGGTTGTAGCAGTAGTAGTAGTAGTAGTAGTAGTAGTAGTAGTGAAAAAATGAAAATAATAATAAAATAACAACAATAGCAGTCAGAATGAAAGTGAAAGTACATATTTTTGTTTGTCTTACCTACTGAACACACACACACACACACACAAACACACACAAACACACACACACACACACACACACACACACACACACACACACACACACACACACACACACACACACACACACACACACACACACACACACACACACACACACACACACACACACATGCGTTTCTCGGTATCAGCTGATTGTGTTGCAGGCGCTGTTGACACACCTTGAGGCGGCTGGTAAAGGACACCTATCCAAACAGAGGCCGCTCGGAGAGATCAACACGTGGTTCCTCTCCTGTTCTTTCCTTGACTTCCTCTTTACATAATCCTGAACACCTGAGTAACCACCAGTAATACCTCTTTCATTATCTCCCTTCTTTAGGTCATATAGTTATTCTCGGGCTCTAAGGGAAATCAACACCTGGTTCCTCTTCTGTTCTTTCCTTGACTTCCTCTTTACGTAATCCTGAACACCTGAGTAACCACCAGTAATGCCTTTTTTATTATTTCCCTTCTTTAGGTCATATAGTTATTCTCGGGCTCTAAGGGAAATCAACACCTGGTTCCTCTTCTGTTCTTTCCTTGACTTCCTCTTTACGTAATCTTGAACACCTGAGTAACCATCAATAATGTGTTTTTTGCTCTGTCTCTTATTTCATTTGGCTTACCTTTTGTTTTCCTCTCTCGGCGTGTTTTTCTCTGCCACCTTCATGATATAAGAAAGCCTGGAATATAAGGACGTAGGAAAACGAGTAAAATCATCACTTCACATCACCTTGACAGCCTCATCTTCCTCGCTGGCCATCTAATTATAAGCGAACACAAGTTAGCTCGAGGCTTTGCTACATCCCGAGACAGACAGACAGACAGATAGATAGACACGAAGAATGGTATAAAAACAGACAGATCAAGGCAGACAAGAAAGAGGAAGACAGACAAACAGAAACACAGGCAGACAGGAAGACAGACAGATAGATAGACACAAAGGTAAACAGGCAGATCCAGGCAAACAAGGAGAGAAAAACAGACACATAAACACAGACAGACAGATACACAGACAAACAGAAACACGAATAGACCGGTAAACAGAAACCTAAGCAGACAGAGAAACAGAAACACCGGCAGAGAAGTAAACAGAGAGACAGACAGGTAAACAGGTAGCCAGACTCACCCACCAGCATCTTCCCTCCCACGAGATGAGACAACCTTGAAATATTAATTGTATATTCTTTCTTTTTTTCTTACTTCTCCAACTCCTCACAAATCCCTACCCACGGCAGCCCTTTAATAGACACCGGAAGTACTATAGTTTCCTCGTCTATCTTTTGTATCATAAGGAAGCAAACTAGACCTGAAATAAACCGTAGAAATAAGAAATAAGTAATCGGTACCGGCCTATTGCTGACTCCTTACGTTCTTATGTTCTTATGGTATCTAACTAAATGGCGGTCTCTCGCTTGTCCTTCCCTTTACTTATCTTCGTTTCCGCTAGCCTTCATGTGTTTATTCCTGTTTATTCAAGTGTTTCCTTCGCCTCCTTCTCTTCGCACAGTCATAATCGCTTTGATCTTGTATTTTCTTAACCGGGTATTCGCAGAGTAAAGGAAAATATTATACTCGAGAAAAGCAAACAGCTTCCATCTTGTCAACACAGAGAGGATGAAAAACACTGCCATTTCCAAACGTTTGACTAATGCAAATGTAGCGTTAGTGTGAAAATTATTGTATGTAGTGTAGACAGTGTATGGAGCATGTTGATTTTTTTTTACAGTATAGGAAGCAGCTCACAGGCAAAAAGAAAATAATGGGAAAAAAAGCTCACTATAATAAAGAGTTTAGGAGAGTGGCCAAAAGGAAGGTCAATTTCGGAAGTGTATGTAGTATTTTGATTTTTTTTTTACGGGCAAAAAAACAAACAAATGAAAACACACGTCTTGATAGTCCTCTTGAAATACAGTGTGATAATTACACCTTACAAATTAAAAAAAAAAAAAAGAATCCCCATAAATCGTAAGTTAATGATGAAATATCGAACACAAAAAAAGAAACACGGAAATGCAGGTTATCTGAGACTGTTAATTAATATGCTAGACAGGGCCAATTACTATAAATATTACCCAAGAGAGAGAGAGAGAGAGAGAGAGAGTGCTCCACCCATATAAATGCGACAAAAAATGGGCCATAAGAGAGAGAGAGAGAGAGAGAGAGAGAGAGAGAGAGAGAGAGATGGAAGACAGAAAGACCAATCCCCATGACGCAGCACTTTACTTCCGGGAGACGCATTCGTGGTGGACCGACTTCTTCCTATTCGCTAAACTTGTTCCTGGTCCGTCCGTTCGTTCGTCCGTCTGTCCGTGGGTGGCGCATCGCAGCGAGGGATGGGGCCGTGGTTAGGGGGTATACTCTTATATTTCGGCAGAGTTTTTGTTTTCTTTTTCTTTAATATTTCTCTCTCTCTCTCTCTCTCTCTCTCTCTCTCTCTCTCTCTCTCTCTCTCTCTCTCTCTCTCTCTCTCTCTCTCTCTCTCTCTCTCTCTCTCTCTCTCTCTCTCACCCTTTCCTCCCTCTTCAACCCCTCCACTTCATTTCCTCTCCTCCTCCTCCTCCTCCTCCTCCTCCTCCTCCTCCTCCTCCTCCTCCTCTTCCTCCTCCTCCTCCCTTTATTTTCTTCCTCCTCCTCCTTTATTTCTTCCCTCACCTCTGTAGCTTCCTGATGTTTGGAGGAGTTCTCTCTCTCTCTCTCTCTCTCTCTCTCTCTCTCTCTCTCTCTCTCTCTCTCTCTCTCTCTCTCTCTCTCTCTCTCTCTCTCTCTCTCTCTCTCTCTCTCTCTCTCTCATCCTCACCATATCCCTTTTTCAACGTATTATGGACGGGAACTAAATGAACCAACTATCATCAACTGTAAAAAGATCGCTAAACACTTTAAAATGAAGCCCAGAACCGTGTCGGAAGCTAACGAGAGAAGATAACTAGCAAATGCCTCGTGTAATACCCTTCTTTGGCCTATCAGATCGCCCGCACCTAAGGATGATCAAAGGAGGGAACCCACTGACCGGTATTATGTGAAACGTTTTGCTGGAGTGGTCAGGAAGTTGTGAAAATCCTCTCACGAAGATGTGCTAAATGCCTCACAGCCTCACGAACCTGATTTTTTTTTTTTGTGTGTGTGTGTGTGAATCCTTACCACAAACATTAAAAAGACACTTAACAATCTAATCGTACGAGCCAAAAGGAAATAATATACACTGGTTCACACACACGTTATGGTTATCTGCTTAGTATTGAAATAGCTTTGAAATTTCAGACTAATAAACGCTTTTTTTTCCTGTTTTTCATTCCAGAAGTTTTGTCTCGAAGCCGAAACCGGAAGAAAAAGAAGAAAAACAACAATAGCAAGAAAAGAAGGACATGAAGAAGAACAAAAAAAACAAGAACATGAAGAAAAAAAAGAGGTGTTAAGCATAGGAGGGAAGAGGAGGAAGAAGAAGAGAAGAAGGAACAGGAAGAAGAGGAGGAGGAGAAGGAAGAAGAGGACGATTAGGAGGACACATTCTTCTCTAATTCACATCCCCTTCCTCCGCCAGAACATCGTGTAGGGTAAGTTTTTCAAGGCAACCCAGACCTCCCTCACCGTGGACGGGTCACACTGCGTTATCTTAATGGGCCCCGACATCCAGGACCCAATCAGGAGGCATCTTTGATCTTCGACGCAAACCACTTCTTCACGACCATACAAGAGGGCACATTTCTCTCCCTTCGCCAATGCCTCGGGTACTACGACTTGATAATAAAAGTCAGGGATTGAGGAAGAGGAGGCTTTAGGAGGCGTGAAAGGCGTTGAGGCACGTCGGAGGTAAAACATTGACCATACTACCTCTCTCTCTCTATACACACACACACACACACACACACACACACACACACACATACTCTTGAAGCCTTGTGAGCACGTTTTAGGGAAGTGGAGGGCTCGACACGTGACCACAAGGGTACATCTGCAGCCTTGTCTTCCTGAGGAAATGAAGGAGTGGTCAGACACATAATAACACTCTTGGGCGTGGCTGGTTGGCTAACTGGGTGGCTCTAGGAGAATGCAACTAGGAAGGAAGGAGGAACAAGAAGTGTTAGTAAGGGTAGCACATAGTTAGCTCGCCTTCATATTGGTCGTTCTCTGCATGACTGATGTATTGGATGAGTGAAGTCTGCGTTCCCTCCTAAGCCTGTTTCTTCGCTGTTCAACTTACGTCCAATGTCAGGATGAGTTATTTTCTTGTGTAGTATTTTTTAGGATTTAGTGTTCTGGTGTTAGCGTTCATTTGGTTGAGTTTACATTCCCTTCTGAGCTTTTTTTCTGCTATTTTACAAGTTACGTCCAATGTCAGAATCAATTTTTGTGTTTTTTTCCTTATGTTGGGTGGATTTAGTGCTCTGGTGTTAGCGTTCATTGGGTAGAGTCTGTACTCCCTCCTTAGCTTATTTCTGTGCTATTTTTACGCCTCCGTGGTCTAGTGGTCAGCGTGCCTGGCCTCTACTCCGCGGGCCCGGGTTCGAATCCCGGCCCGGGCAGTCGGCGTGCAGCTCACCCAGCTGTTCATCCTCCCCCTTGGGCTGGTCGATAATTGGGTACCTGGGGAGACCTGGGGAAGGTAAACTGTGGTAACCCGGATGTCACACTTGCCCTGTGTCCCGGGGTAATGGACTCCCTCCCACCACAGGCTCAAGGACCAATGTTATGGAGATGAGCACCGGGGCCACGCGCAGCTACAGCGTATGCCCCCAACTTTACCTTACCTTACTACAACCAACGTC
This sequence comes from Eriocheir sinensis, assembly GCF_024679095.1. Lineage (NCBI taxonomy): Eukaryota > Metazoa > Arthropoda > Malacostraca > Decapoda > Varunidae > Eriocheir > Eriocheir sinensis. Next base: position 26,354,666 of record NC_066513.1, read on the forward strand.
TATTGTCAGGATCAATTTTTCGTGTTTGTTTTCTTTTAGGTTGGATGGATTTGGTGTTCTGGTGTTAGCGTTCTTTTGGTAGTCCGTATTTCCTAAGCTTATTTCTACGCTATTTTACAACTCGCATCGAACATCAGAATCAATTATTATTCTTGTGTTAATCTTTTAGGCTGGATGGATTTACAAGTAGTGTTCTGGTGTTAGCGTTCTTTTGGTAGTCTGTATTTCCTAAGCTTATTTCTACGCTATTTTACAACTCGCATCGAACATCAGAATCATTTATTATTCTTGTGTTAATCTTTTAGGCTGGGTGGATTTGGTGTTCTGGTGTTAGCGTTCTTTTGGTAGTCTGTATTTCCTAAGCTTATTTCTACGCTATTTTACAACTCGCATCGAACGTCAGAATCATTTATTATTCTTGTGTTAATCTTTTAGGCTGGGTGGATTTGGTGTTCTGGTGTTAGCGTTCTCGGCATGCCTGATTTAAAGGTCGTATGGTGTCTGTATTCCCTCCCCAGCTTATTTCTCTCATTTTTACAGTAAAGGAAGTAGATCAAGGGCAAAAAGCATATGAAAAAAAATAAAAAGCCGCCATAGAGCAACTTATGTCCAATGTTAGGGTCAATTCTTCTGGTTTTGCGCTTAATAATATAATTCATTTGCGTTACACATCGTTAAACATATCAAAGTATCGTTACCTCGACTTTCTACGTTTAATCAAAGCATCTAGTCACACTTATTAACTGTTACCTCGATACGCTGCTATTACTACTGATTAATACTACAAACTAATTCCTATGTTACTGATACTTAGGTTTTCTGGGATTTATATTGTTTTTTCTTGTTACTTTCGACCTTCTATTGTCATTTTATTATTTTCTAGCTAATTGGCAATGCGGAAGCTGGAGGATACAGTCACTAGCCTCATATCTCTCTCTCTCTCTCTCTCTCTCTCTCTCTCTCTCTCTCTCTCTCGTTGACAGGTGTGTTTAGGAAATACCTGTTGATTACCGCACCACCTTGACAGCCACTCGACAATGAAGTAACCCATCTCTCTCTCTCTCTCTCTCTCTCTCTCTCTCTCTCTCTCTCTCTCTCTCTCTCTCTCTCTCTCTCTCATCGTAGGTCAGGAACAAGCCTCAGTGTCGTCTTGGAATGTGAAGCATGAAAAAGAGACAACTGCAAGTCATCCCGTACATCAATATGCATCTCCACGTGGCTGAAAAATAGTCAAGAATGCGTAACGAGCAGCAGGGGATACGATAATAGTCATAATAACGACGTAATAGTAAGAATGACGCTGTAAAGGGGGAGCGATGGTGTGGTTGGGGAAATGACACGAAGGTCCGCCTCTCTCACCAGCTATTTCCGAGGAGGAGATTAATCGCGTTTTCATGAGTGTGCAGATGAAAGAAAACAGCTCCTCCCTCCTCCCTTTCTTTCCCTCCTTCCTCCAATTCCTCTCCCTCCCTCTCTCATTCCTCTCCCTCCCCCTTCTTTCCCTTCCTCCCCCTCCACTTCCTCTTCCTCCCCCTCCATTCCTTCCCCTTCCACTCCCTCCCAGCCTCTCACAGCCCACAGATATAACAGTACTGTCACGCATTGCCATTTGTCTTGCTTTGCACTGGTCGCTTTGGTTAGTGATGGACGGGAAGGCTTAGGCAGTTAGCTCTGACAGTGATGAAGAGCGGAGGTTAGAAGGTTAATTTAGTGGGTTATAAATGGCTTGTCATGGTGCTGGCCCTCCTCCTCGTCCTCCTCCTTATCAGAAAAAAAAAAAATCCTGGGGTACGCTGTTTCATCTTATCTCATTCCTCCCATTTCCTTATCATCATACCCATGCTCCCCATTCCTCCCACACCTAACACACCCATCTCCTCCCCCCTCCTCGTCCGTCTGTTCCCATCCCCTTCCCCATATCATGCCGCCACTTACGAGAAATATGATAATAGTCTTCTCTTGTTAATTGAAGACTAGTCAGAGGAGTTGCTAGATAGTTATGTGTATATCTATCTTTTATTACAGAGGCTGAGCGAACTGGAGGCAAGCGACTGTGATAGTTACCGAGCTTCGAACAACTAAACGCCCGTCCCTCCTTCCTCTCAATGTAAGGTAGGAATGAGTTAATTAGACACAGGTAAGACAATGAAATGCCGTATTACAATCCTGAGACATCGATAAAGACGACAGTATATTCTATTAGTGAAAATAAAGGATGATATAGAGTAACATAAATAAATTGAACGAGGGAACGACGTGAGAATAGAGTGGAGGAAGGAGGGAAAGGCTCGTTATGGAGGGTGGGATGCAGGGGAGATGGGGAGAGGGGGAGATCACTAGCCAACTCCCCCCTCCATCCCTCCTTTCTTCCCTCCCCCTTAGAGTTCTTCCCTTGCAGGCTTTCACTCAGTCTACAGCCGGAGTTCAGGGAGGTAAGAGCGAGCCGTGCACGTGTTGAGGCCCTGTCATGGTCCTGCTTCCCGTGGTGTGTGACATTGGGGTGATGTATGGTTATCGGCGTGTGCGTGGGAGAGTTTGGGTGTCTGGAATGTATGGTTATAAGTATTTGTATTGCAGGTTGTGGCTTCATGAGTGGTCTGGCGCGTCGGTGGTGTCAAGCCGGGTGTAGTGTGACGAGTATACGGAGACGGGCGTGAAGGTTGCAAGTTACGCGTGACTCGCCGTTGATGACATTCGCGGCTGATGTGACTTACCGCGGCATCGATTAACAGGTGATGTGGATTGGCAGTTCGAAAATTACGAGCATTATGATTCAGGGTTTCTGTGAACTGCTATCCATATCAGACCCGATGACATACCTTTTTTTCGCAAATATCTTTCAAACGAAGACTCGGATCAGCATGGTGCTTTGGCACAGCTTGTTTCACACACTCCGCTAATTTTTGACACTATTGTGCATTGCCACATGCGGTTAATTATGGCGTTTACTCATGACTGTGATGGCAAAACCTGCTTGAGCCACTTACACATTCGAACATGTGAGGCGTGACGTATTTGTGACGTGTATCCAGCAACTACCTCCACCCCTGGCTTCCCCTACTACCATCCCTCCGTTTCCCTCTGTAATACATTGCTGTATCTTTGTGCATGCATTGCTATATTCTTGTGGTTATATTTTATTATAAGTTAAGAAAATATCAGACCACGTGGAAAATGGAGTGTGTGGAAGAGTTTGGGGAAACAATTAAAAGCACGACTGGCGTTGGCACCTGGCGTTGTGAAGGGTAGAAAAGGGATTAAAGAACACGACTGTTTTATCTGGAACTACGAAATATAACTTTGATTCATTACTTACCTATTCGGACTTATCCTTAATTTGTTCTCGATATTCTCATCCTTAATTTGTTCTCGATATTCTCATCCTTAATTTGTTCTCGATATTCTCATCCTTAATTTGTTCTCGATATTCTCATCCTTAATTTGTTCTCGATATTCTCATCCTTAATTTCTCGATATTCTCTTGGTTAATGATATGGAAGAGTCGTAGTGCAATGACTCCTTTGGACCCACGCACCAAATACGGTATAACGGTGAAACAAGCAATAGCCTCGATTACGATTCCTTGCATAAACTCTCCAACCTTACTCGGCATATAACTTGCATTTATCTGCTATTAGTTTAAGTCATTCACGTGCATGAATTCATATCTACAGGTGTGCGTGTTCGAAGTTCATGTTCATCAGGTGTGTGTGTGTGTATATGAGAGAGAGAGAGAGAGAGAGAGAGAGAGAGAGAGAGAGAGAGAGAGAGAGGAGGGAAAGGGAGGTAAGCAAGAGAAAGAGGACGGAGAGAGGGAATGCGGGGAGGAGGGAAAGGGAGGGATGGGAAGAGGATGCCAGGGGTGGAGGTCGTTGCTGGATACACGTCACAAATACGTCACACCTCACATGTTCGAATGCGTAAGCGGCTCACGCAGGTTTTGCCATCACAGTCAAGAGTAAACGCCATAATTAACCGCATCTGGCAATGCACAATAGCGTCAAAAATTAGCGGAGCGCTAGAAACAATCTGTGCCAAAGCACCATGCTGACCCGAGTCTTCGTTTGAAAGATATTTGCGAAAAATGGTATGTCATCGGGTCCGATATGGATAGTAGGTTTGGGATATTATTTGTAGATGTGGTAGACTGGTGTTATTGATGTGATAGTTAGTTTTCTACCTCACGAACTACTATTGTTTCCATTCATGTCTTATACTAACTTTCAAACCTCATGGAAAACTGTATAGAAAATCTCATTAGCAAGGAAGCATATATGATTTTTCTGAGTCAAGACCTATAGTAACTGTTTGAGGTTCTGTTTGGTTAAGTTTAGGGATCTTCACACATAATAGCCAGCACCTTTTGGTATAACTCAACAAATAACGACCTTACTTTGTTGTATATATTGTCTCATCAGTAAGGAAGCATATATGATTTTTCAGAGTCAAGACCTATAGTGTTTGTTTTGGTTTTATTAGGTTAAGTCTAGGGTATCTTAAAACGCTTGATAGCCAGCACCTTACGGTTTAAATTAACTAAGAATGACCTCACTTTATTGTTTAGAAAGTCTCATTAGTAAACATATATGAATCTTCTGAGTCAAGACCTATAGGAACTGATCTGATTTTGTTAGGTAAAGGTAGGTTGTTTAGGGTATCTTCAAACACACACAAAAGGACCTGACCTCTTGCAGACTCCATATGTTCTTTAAGTTGAGATGGAACATGTAACCCCGTGTGGCTGCATTTCATAGCTATTTCCACTTTAGTGTAAGACGTGAATGACAACTTCAGGAAATTGGTAAGGTAGGAAATGATGAGGACAGAACCAGAACCAATCTTAATCGGAAATGGTGATAGGCCAGTACGGGAGAAGGGAACTAGGGACTTGATTCTGTACTAACTGAATTTAGCATTTTAGGTTAACGTATACAGAAAGTAAAACTGCAGGGAAATATGAAAGGCAGGTTTAATGATATAATAGATCAAAGAGAGTTTCAATATGACCAGGAGCTAATCCCTTTTTTTCCTTCTTTCCAGAGGTCGTGGCTTTCGAGGGGCTGTGCTGTGGACGACAAAGACTACTACATTCCCCAGGTGTCAACAGTCTTCGGAGTTCTTTCTGCCTCAACTAATCTTCGGCGTCCGCAATGGTGTCCATCGACGGAGTTCTTTCTGCCTCAACTAATCCTCGGCGTCCGCAGTGGTGTCCATCTAGGCGCGTCAGACTTGGTGACTGGCCGGTTCTGGTTGGTTATAAAGCAGCAGGATTAAAGAGTTCAAAGGACTCCCCCAATTGATATTTGATTTTTTTTTTTTTTTTGAAAGGGAGGTGGGGGGAAGCTGCTGATATTTTCACTGTTGGTATTTTTAGTGTGTTAATAAACTCGTTCACATGCCTATCGTCACTACACACTAGCTGATGTTCACTCATCTCCAGGGTGGTATATCACCTGAGTTCAGACCCACCACTGTTCTGGGAGGCTTCCTTGAATCTCAAGAAGTTTGCCAATCGGAGGGAACAATCCAGCCTGTATTCAATAGATGAGGACAGTCTGAATACTGTCTTGACTATAGGGACACTCGAACATTCAAGACGACATTATGAATGGACTCTCACAATCTGTCCACACCAGGAGAATCACACAGGCGGCTTCTCCGATACCCTACGCCCCTGTCCACCCAACAGTGAATGGGTACCCGTTATCAATCGGGGGTTGTGTCCCGTCTCCTGGGATCTGTTCCCTTCTCCTATAATTCCTTTCCCCTTCTGTCTCTCTCCGGCATATGACCACAGATGTTGCGCCGACTAAACGAAACTTTCCAACTTTTTTTTCGAACACCGTGACGTATGGAGACAGGTCTGTGAATCAACCCCGCTTATGTAAATGCTGGTTTTATCTTTGCAGCTCAGAAAACTTTACTTGGTGGCTCATTTGCCGAGCTCAGTAGACAGAAGGAACGTTTACACAAGCGGATGTCGGTAAATACTGGCTATGTGCCGAGCCTATGGAAAGTAGCTAATGTGACGCCGATTTTTAAAAAGGGGGACAGGTCAGTTGCTTCAAACTATCGCCCAATTAGCTTAACATCGGTTATAGGGAAGATGCTGGAGTCCATAATAGCCAGGAACATTCGGGAGCATTTAGAGAAACATAGCTTAATTCACGACTCGCAGCATGGGTTCACAAAAGGTAGGTCATGCCTCACCAATCTCTTGTCCTTCTACAATAAAGTATTTGAGGCGGTTGACAGAGATGAAAATTATGATGTAATCTATCTTGATTTTAGTAAAGCGTTTGACAAAGTTCCTCACCAACGACTGTTGCTTAAATTACAGGCTCACGGAGTAGAGGGTAAAGTTTTGAACTGGGTCAAGGCGTGGCTTAGCAATAGGAAGCAAAGAGTGCAAATCAATGGTAAAAGATCTGACTGGGGATGTGTTACGAGTGGGGTCCCACAAGGTTCGGTATTAGGTCCACTTTTTTTATTATTTATATCA